>NC_072897.1:76088405-76388405 GCF_027943255.1 Anastrepha obliqua
CAAAATTCCAGTTCTTTGTTGAGGGTTGGGTAATAAAACATGTCATTGGATTAGGAATACATAATGCTTTTTAATGATACACTAGAGTACAGTACATATTATGAATAGTCACATTTAAGTAGGAATTGCACACACGGTACATAAATACATATGTCTAAACATTTTTAACAGTACAAAACTAATCTAAAAAAAAAGTCGAGCATATTTGTTTGCTTAAGTTTTGAGACTCGTTTTTTTGCCGCCAAATCTCTTAGGCGTTTTAAAGACTGCACAGAATCGCATTCGCCTTGGTGTCCCAACCATTTAATAGCAGTCTTCTTCATTGAACGGACATTTTTCAGCTGAGACGATGTCATCTTGTTTCGTCTTCATCGTCGTCATCTTCAGGAACTTGAAACTGTGCTATTATATCGTCGTCTATCAACAATTCGTAGCCAGGATCATCCTCGTCAAATTCTAGCCTTCATGCACGTTTTCTTGGTCACATTCTTCAAATCATGAAACCTCTTTCATCAACTCAACCATTTCTGAAACAAAGTTTTCATTTGTTGGTTCTTCAGATGTAAGGCTAGCTCCGGATTCAACTGCTGGGCAAAGCTTATTCCAGGCGTTCTTTAGAGTAAACATAAGCCCACGCTTCTGCTGCCATGTTAAAAGCATCCTTCAAGTTAATACCTTTGTAGATTTCAAGAATTGTTTTATCTTCCTCTTGGCCGATTGCCCAAACAAAACTGTCGGCGTCGAATGCGCGTTCGTTTCGCGGCACGATAACACCACCGACGCTGTTATATTTAGGAACTGCGATACTAACTTAAATTCATAAAGCGCGTGACAGAAAGCAAGTATGTACATATGTACAACGCTGTCAATACCTATGAATCACCTTCTAAATCAGTGCTGTCCAAAATGAAAAATGTGAGTGTATAAGTGAGAACGAGAGAATGGGAGCACCCCAGTGGGAAATTTAAACCAAAATAAATAAATATTGGATTGGAGTAGAAAATTTTTGTGGGAGGAATCGAAATGCCTTTTGATATTACATCTATAGCTTCCTTTGAACGACTTGTAACATAAAAGGCATTGCAAGTCGCCAAAGGCATTTTCTAGCATAAAAAAGTTCTTACAGGGCATTGTATTGCATACACTAAGCGTCGCGGACGAACTCGGTGTTTATTCGTTGCTGGTTTGCTAACGACTGAACGATGGAGAGTAAGAATACGTGTGATCAATTGATGTATGGGATGGACAGCACTGTTCTAAATATAACATGCTATCGATGAAGACACGGAAAATGCCAAAATCATGACGTTCCCTTGCGTCGCTCTCTGAGTCATTTCTATTAAACGTTTCTATTTCATTTGTACATACTTTTTTTATTCTTTATATCCGAAAAAGGCGTCATGTTTCCTTTCGGTTAACCGACGTTTCGGATGACCGGCTTTCGGATAATCGACGCTCTACTGTAATACAAAAAATCGAAGGCGGTTCTGATGGCTACACTGAAAACAGAGTTCCAGAAATATTTCGAAAGCTGGATCGAACGCTGGCATAAGTGTATTGCAGTTGATGGGGAGTACTTCGAAGGCGAATACTTTTCCCACTTTTGAGGAATAAATTTGTGAATTGTGTTTGTGTTTGAATTTTCTGAATATGTTCCGGGAACTTTTGAATCAGGGTATTATATAAATTTTTGCTCGAATCATCGTGTGCACGGTCGGACTGACATGTCTTAATTGACTCCTCTCTTCATTTTGACCATTTGTGTACAGCTCTCTATATACATATATCTGGATTCCTTGATGTCGTTTTGTGAAAAAATTTTTCATACGCTTCTGCACAAGTACGCGCGGGCTTAAAAGGGGTTGGTTCTGCTATTTGTGTGAAGTTAGTTTTTATTGATTTTAAAGACAAAATTGTTCAAAAATGAAGTGTGGAACATGATTTTTTAACCATTCTTGGTTCACACGAGCTTTATGAGACGGTGCCGAGTCCTGTTGAAACATCCATGGTCTACGACCAAATGTTTCCGTATCCACGGCTCTAAAGCAGCTTCTAAAACATTTTCCCGATAATAAGGCACATTCACTTTGACACCAGGCTCGATAAAAATGATTGCAGAGCGTCCATGAGCGGTCACTGCCGCCCAAACCATTACTTGCGATGGGAAATTGCTTCGAGTGGCCATACGTAGGCTCAAATTCTCGTATGAGCCTTCGGTCAAGTAAACACGATCGTTTTGAGTGTTTATGAACTGCTCAATTGGCAAATTTTTTTCATCAGAAAACACAATGTTAAGAAATTCGCCACGTTCGTGCAAGCGCAACAACTCCTTTGCTCTTTCGGACCGAACTTTTTTTTGCTGGGGTGAAAGATCGCGTGCTTTTTGGAACTTGTAAGCCTTGACCTTGAGCTCATTTTCCAATATGCGTCGAATGCTGTTTTCCGATATTTTCAGTTCTTTGGCCGTTTTTCTTCCACTTCGATGTGGATTTCGTTCAAGTCGAGCCTTCACTTTCCGAATCATTTCTGGCGTTGTTGCGGTTATTTTTGGTCCATCTCCATAGCGTTTTGCAATGCTACCAGTATCATTGTAACGTTTTATAGTGCGATACACAAACATTTTATTCACTTTGAAGTGACTGAGGTCACGAACAATGGCTGGTTGTGATTTTCCAGCCAAATATAATGCAATCACACTATTACGTTTGAATTGCATCACAGAAAAAAAAAATTCAACAAAACTGAGACACAGATCAGTATATATGCGGCAAAAATGATGTGACAATAGAGAAACCGACCATCAGCCCTTGACAAAAATCATTACAAGGAGTCAACTTTCTGATATGTCAAAGCGGTTGCAGGTAATGGTGCTTTTATCAGCAGTGGTGCTTTTATCAGTCTCGCACCAGCAAAACGAATGTTCTCTCGTTCAACCCGAAGCAGCGTTCCTTGGTCACCGACTGAATACTACCCAAAAGTAATAGACCAAATAAGGTATAAAATAGAACAAAACAGACTCTCAGAAAAGCAAAAATACGACAAACACACGAGCAATCTGCTTACCTTGAACGTGGGTGACAAAATAATGGCTAAAATCGAACCAAACGTCGAATGGGTGAATGTTACCATCAAGAGCCAGAAGAAGAAAAATTCTTTTATCATCACAACCGACAACGAAGCGCAATATTGCCGAAGCCGAGTTCACCTAAAACTTATTCCGAGCCAGCGTAAACGAGTAAATGACGATCATCAAGCAGTGACTGTTGACACCGGTAGAGAAACGTCCGTTGATGTAAGCATGGAGCAAAGAACACCAGATCCAGCAAATACTGCACCTGAGGGAGACAGTCGACCGCAAACTACGATGCAACAACCGGCTCCAGAACAGACCGTAGATGGGCCAGCGTACAACTCAAAACGTCTGCGCCAGCCACTCAGGAGATATGGATATGAATGAGGCTCTTATATATGCACGTTACGTTATTTAAACCTTTTCATTTTTGTGTATCTATCTACTACTTTCGAGTATTGCAAAGTTCTAAAAAAGCAGAGGTAGAACTCAAAAGTATAGTAATTTTATTTATAGTATCTAAAGAAAAGCCAACACTGTAAATCTAATCAAGATGTAATCATTTTGTAATGGACTATGTTTAAGTTCGTGCGGTTTTTTTTCGAAATTTGAAACTTTATTGACGTAAAATGGTTACAAATTTAATATTCAAAGTATTGTCCATCGCTTACTACTACTTTTTCCCATCTTTCTGGCAATTCACGGATTCCCTTTGTGAAAAATTCGGTCGGTTTTGCCGCAATCCACGAATCGATCCATTTTTTGACTTCATCGTAATTACGGAAGTGCTGGTCAGCCAGACCATGTTGCATCGATCGGAAGAGATAGTAATCGGATGGCGCAAGGTCTGGACTATACGGCGGGTGGGGTAGGACATCCCATTTGAGCGTTTCTAAGTATGTTTTGACCACTTGTGCAACATGTGGCCGAGCATTGTCATGTTGCAAAATAACTTTGTCGTGTCTATCGGCGTATTGCGGCCGTTTTTCTCGCAGTGCTCGGCTCAAACGCATCAATTGTCGTCGGTAGACATCCCCCGTAATCGTTTCATTCGGTTTCAGTAGCTCATAATACACAACACCCAGCTGGTCCCACCAGATACACAGCATAACCTTCAGGCCATGAATATTCTGCGCCTACGTCGATGTTGAAGCATGGCCAGGGTATCCATACGTTGCCCGACGTTTTGGATTGTCGTAATGGACCCACTTTTCATCGCCAGTCACAATTCGATGCAAAAAACCCTTTCTTTTGTGCCGTTGAAGCAGTTGTTCGCATGCCATAAAACGGCGTTCAACGTCTCTTGGCTTCAATTCATACGGCACCCAATGGCCTACCTTTCGGATCATTCCCATGGCTTTTAAACGTTTGGAAATGGTTGATTGATCAACTCCCAAAGTTTTTGCAACCTCTTCTTGCGTTTGAGCCGGATCTTGATCGAGCAATTCCTCCAATTCGGTATCCATGAACTTTGGCGGCGCACCCTCGCGTTCTTCGTCTTCCAAGCCAAAATCACCACTTTTAAAGCGTGCAAACCACTTCTGGCACGTTCGCTCAGCTAGAGCATGCTCACCATAAACTTCCACCAAGATACGATGACTTTCGGCTGCTTTTTTCTTCATATTAAAATAATGAAGAAGAATTCACCGCAAAAACACATTATTTGGCACGAAATTCGACATTTTCAAGTGTGGTAAAAATATTGTTGTTTACGCTTCAAATAAAAAACTTATACTGACGTTTGTGCCTTACGACAGTAGCTCTCCAATGAATGTTTGGAAATGTGGATCGATGGAATAATAATCAAGTTACGCCATCTGTTGTAAAACCGCACGAACTTATCGATAGACCATTAAGTTTGTCGTAGTGTTGATAACACTTATTGTCACGTCATGAAAGGTGTGTACAAAGAACAATAATAAACAGTTTAGTGCGAGCACCCGAACTATAAAAACACTAGGTATAAGCTTTACCAGAGGTCTCTCGCTATTCTCGGCCAAATAAGCAAAAATGGGGCCGAAGGTAAAACTCATCCCAAAGACGAGACCGATAAGGTAAGGTGCCTAAAGGTGATCGAGTAAAGTACCTAAAGTACCTGGCGTTCCCGGCCACCCAAAAGGCAGAAGCCGTAAAACGCAATCGTTCGCATGATGAGGGCGGTAAAGCTGCGAAAAGCCACAAGATGTCAAACACGGCTTTGATGCCCCAACCCGCCAAACGCGCGTTTAATGAGGGTAACCCAAGGGCATGTATTGTAGCAAAAAACATCTAAACATATTTCTAATCCGATCCTATAGCTCATCGGATGTGATGGTCATCGAAATGGAGGCTGGTGACGGCGTTAGAATCAAAATTGCCTATATCTATATGGCACACGATCAGCCAGCACCACCTGACGATGCTCGTAGGCTTGTGCTTGGCAACAAAAACAATATCCTGCTACTAGGATGTGACGCCAATGCCAGACATACCTTATAGGGGAATACCGAAACGAATTATCGAGGTGAGTCATTATATAAATTTATCATTAATACTAACCTAACAGTATGTAACAGGGGTAATACCCCGTTTAAATATGCCTATTAGAGAGTATATCTACTGCACAACGCGCTTACGTCAAAGGCAAATCTACGGAGACAGCGCTTCACGAGGTAATCAGAACCACAGAGGGGTCCCTAGTAAACAAACAGTAAACCATGGCAGCTTTTCTAGACATATAAGGCGCATTTAATAACGTTAGCACTGATGTTATCCAAAGGGCGTTAATAGACTTACGGGTGGAAAATTGTATCAGCAATTGGATCATCTATTTGGTAGAAACCAAGATCATTAGTGCTAATATGGTAATATCAACATAACTAAGAGGGTCCATAGGGGTACTCCACTGAGAGGAGTATTATCTCCACTTCTTTGGTTATGTGTGATTAGCAAAACCTTAATAAAACTTAATAAAGGTGGGGTATAACCGGTGGCGTACGTTGATGATGTGGTGTTAATAGCGTCAGGCGTGTGTCCCAATACGATCAGTGGGATCATTCAAAGGGCATTAGGTGGGCTTAACTTTTAGGCCAAGGGCTGTGGGCTAAGTTAAGACCCCCGTAAAACAGAGCTTCTGCTTTTTACCACCCGATAAGATAAGGTACCAATCTTTACTCTACCAAATCTTAACGGACAAACTCTTCCACTTTCACCCAGTGCAAAGTACTTAGGAGAAATTTTCGACTCCAAATGTAGCTTAAACATTGAAAAACGGGTAAAGAAAGCAGAAATTGCTTTATATGCTTGCAAACGTATGCTTGAAAGAAGATGGGGTCTTCAACCTAAGCATACATTATGGTTGTACAAAGCGGTTATGCGACCAATTTTATCCTATGGCTCGGTAGTCTGGTGAAAAGCTAAGGAGAGATTACAACACCATATTACTCGGTAGAATACAAGGATCAGCCTGTGAAAAAACAGTCGGTGCACTCAGATCATGATCTAGGGAGGCTCATAACGCACTGACACACGTTATTGTAATAGGCCTACATATTGAGAAGACGGCAACCAGAAGTATATTTATGTTAAATAAAGTTACAAAATGGATTGTGGTGTTGGACCAGGTTACATACTCTCATAGACTTAAAATTGAAAAATCTGTGCGTCTCCCTAATGTCAGCAGTGTCTTCCAGGCGTAGGTATCTGCAATTGGGGAAGCGTGTAGGGTACTTATCGCAGATATCTCAATATCGTTATTTTTTCGGATAGCCAATCTATAATCCAGGCACTGGATTCAGCTACAACAAGCCGTCATAAGCATTGGGCCACTTTTCGACCGGGTGGAGGATGAGAGGAATTTGCCTCGGGGAACGAGGACACTGACCTTGTGGTGCTGGAAAGAATTATCGAAGATGATTATTCTGCAGATAAATATTCAGTACACTAAGGTGGCGTCTGCCAATCTATTATTCAACCTCCTCTACTTGGCCCTGCTGGAAAGCTAAGGCTGATGTTAGTCTATATGGCACATGAGGACGAGGTGGAACCACCTCCGAGGCTGCTAAGGGAAACCATGGTTGAAGCGAGAGGCAGGGTCACTGCCATCGACATGCCGTGAATTCCCCCCACACCTGCTGGGGAGTTCTAAGATCAATGCGAGCGGTGAATTAGTTTTCGATTTCATTAAAAAAAATTGTTTATTTTCTGCAGGAGAAAGGACTCCTTTTCTATTACTGCAACCAGTTAAAAGTTACTTTGGCCTCTTTCTCATTGTTATACCAAATCTCCGACCATCGGTAAAGAACCTGTTTAAAGGTCTGCACTCATTGGCTTAAAGCTCGACCTCAGTTACGGGCACTGAAATATCCTTAGAAGCTTTGGTTTCATCTCCTTGCCGATGGACCAGTGAATATCCTCGCAGAGTCCAAGAGAAATTTTCTCCACTCACATTCCATGAAGAGAAGAGTGGGCCTGATGCAAGATTAGGAGACAGGGCCTGGTGAACCTGCTCACGGATGGCTCGAAGTAGGAAGGAAGGATTAACGGAGGAGTATTCTGCTGAGAGCTCCCCATCAGACTCAAGTTCAGATTGCTGGACCACTGCAGTGTGTTCCAAGCAGAGGTAGCCATATTCAAAGAAACAGCTGATTGGCTACTTACTTGTGTAATACAAAATGAAATATTTACCCCAATAGCCAAGCGGCAATAAGGGTTCTCAGCTCGATGACGTTGCACTCAAAACCTTTTCGATCGGTCTACTCTTGGAAAGGCGTGCTTCACGTCAACTCAGCGAGCGCTGGGCAAGTACACAATTTTGTATGGTCGCGAAATCTTTCTGACCACGTGTGGATCGGAAGCGTTCGAGGGATCTTCTAAGCTCACGTATTTTGTAGGTGTCCTCACTGCACACTATCTGCGAGGTATGCATGCTGTGCGACTCGGCATTACTTTGAGTTCTTTTCTGTCAGCTGTATGGAAGATACGGTGGAATCATTCCAGCACCTTCTCTTTAGTTTCCCAGCTCTCGCGGGGCTAAGATCTGGTCATCTTGGTTCTCTTTTCTCTGCTTAAAGCGATTAACACAACCTTAACTTGGTCATCGTTCGTAAAAAATACCCAACCCCCTCCTTCCGTCCTATAAGTTTCCTCCCTCCCACTTTCTTTGCAATAGTATCACCACGCTCATCATTCCTGCTCTGCTATATGGAGCAGAAGCATGGACGATGTCAACCGCAGATGAGAAAGGTGTGGAGCCTTCGAGAGAAAAATTCTCCGTTAGATATTTTCCCCCTCCGCCCTAGTGAGGACCACAGGGGGAACAGCGAGCTATATAAGCTACTATATATATATAGGAGCACGTACATGGCTAAGCGTGTAAATGTACAGCTGGCTTACAAACAAAGGCGCTCCGGCAAGCTGAATCTACGACACGGCACCCAAAAAAGAAATACGAGAAAGGGGAAGACCACAACTCCTTTGGAAGGATCAAGTACTCCAAGACCTGTCAGCTCTTGCGATTTCCAACTGACATTTGCGAGCGCAGGACAACAGAAACAGCTGGTGCCCCATTTTGGATTCGGTCAAAACCGACCCACGGTTGTAGTGCCACATAAACAGTCAAACGAACACTTATGAATAAAGCACCGGATAAGATCCCTAGAGATTTTCATGCCTAGGCTATTTGTGTACAACATTACTGTCATTTAGAAGGCAGGAACGGACTTATTTATAGCCGATACCTTATCCAGAGCACCACCTCTATACAGTAAGACCGTATATAGACGGTCATCTTAAAACCCTCCTGGGTTTTATATGTAATTTTCTTTTTCGTGTGAGCCGGCATGACTGCCTTGAAACGACTATGACGGAACCATTCCAAATCGTTTATAGTGTTCATTTATTTCATTTTGATGTTTATCGTCAGTTTAGTAATGGCTGTCGTTGAAATCAGTCGAAAAAATTACAGTTGAAAAATTTCATCTCTTTGTTAGTGAAAAAGTGACCAAACATTGCAGAAATTTCTTCAAAAATACAAAACAGGTATGTTTTTCTGTATATTTTTCAATGCAACTATTAGTTATAGTGAAACTGACAAAAAAAAGTGATTTTTGTGAAGTTTTTATTGACCGTCTACAGACGGTTATTCCCTATTACGGCTAATTTTTCATATACACATGACATACTTTTTGTCCAATTTTGGTACAGAAAAAGTGAATAAAAACGTTCGTTTTTAGCGTACCAAAATTAAGGTTATATGAATTTTATATGATTTTTTGACGATTATTTATAGTCTGCTGGATAGAAGGTTAAAGAAAGTGTGCTGATAGAAATTTATATAGGTAGATGTTAATATAAATAGTAATTTATGTAGTTATTTGAGAAGTGACTTTCCCAAACAGTCACTTAGACGAGTTTAGAAACGGAGACGAAGTTTGACACACACTCTGCATTATATTATATGAAAAATTGGCCAGCGAATAAAAAGGAAATTGATAAAGAATTAATGGGATATTAAAAATTGGAAAATGGCATAATTTGGCCTAATAGTAATATTGATCTCCAATGTCGTTTCCATTTGCGCAACAACATCAAGACGCATATCACAAATAGGAGGAAGAGCTCGGCCAAACCCCAAAAAGGGGTGCACGCGCCAATTATATATAAATATATATATACATATGTAATATAGTTTCCAGTTGCAAAAGTTATAAAAAATTTCAAATATTTAACTCCAAACAAGAAATGTTGTGCTATGAAACGGTTGATATTCTTTGGTACAAACTAGGAACGGACTTGTTCGAATTCGGTAAAAAGGCTTATCTAAAATACTGAAACTTAAACCTACATATATTTGCCATGCTATCAACACAATTGATGGCACACTTACATACATCGACTAACAAATCATCAAAATGCAAAAACTACCACAATCGGAGAATGTAGGAAAACCGAGATTAAACGATTAATTCCAACAGAAATCACAATATAAAAAAATAATCTTAATAATACTTAGAAAATAATATAATGTAACAAAAATTGAATCTGAAGTAAAAATGAATGTTTATCTAATATTTGTTAGAGGACAAAGAATTTCAATACTACTTTAAAAATAATTACTTGTTGCATAAATTTAACCGATTGTATAATAGTTTAAAAATGGAAAATAAAAAAATATTTGCCAGACGTGGTATTTCGCGCAATAGATCACCCTTCAATTCAGAAGACTGTGCAATTTTGTGTCGATCCAATCCTTATATGCCGAGGGGTAATGCTTTAGCAGAAAGATCTGTTCAAACAATAAAATGCAAAAAAAAAGGGTTCGGATTTAGCCTCCTTGAGCAGCCCAATGGTTTCGGTACTCGTTTTGTTTAGCTTTACGTAAAATTTAATCGAGTAACGCTGCTCCAACGATCACTGCATTTTCGCCACTGCAAAGTCCTAACACACTTTTAAAACAGTTGTTGTTATTGTAGCAGTTTACTAAGCCCTGTCTGCACGATGCAGTCACCTGTCGTCTTCATCTAACTCATTTAACGGTATACCCAGAAAGCTTTGATTCGCTTTCTGCTAGCGCCATCAAGGCTAATTCATGTTTTCTATAGTATGTCTTTCCCTATTGTTGCTAGTCGGTTCGTGAAACTTCACCATTTGTAACACTGCCCTCCGCTTAAGTCTGATCGACTTGATCCTGTGATCCAAAATGACCAAATCTTCCTAGAAGCATTACTTTGACTTTTCCCTGCTCAGTTTTACATTGCTGCACATATACACTACATCATTGAATCTTTTAATCACCTGCTATGGACCTTCCGGGCTTGGAGTTTTGGAGAAATCTCTTTCTTTCGTTGGGGATTATAAAGAAGTACCAAACTACCTTTGCTGAATCCTTGGGACTTAACAGCACGGTCAAATCTGTCCTTTATCTTGTTACCTCACATGATAGTGTAATTCTTCCATGTCATTCTGCAGTGTTTCCCATTGACTAGCTTCGTCCATTGCAGGAGCGACACCTCTTCCGAACGATAATTCCCCCGGAAGCTTTAAATCGGTTCCAAAATTGGTCGTAACGGGCGATTTACCAGTAATTTCATGAACAGTTGAGTGATAGGGCAAAAAAAACATTCAGATGTGTTTGTCCCAATTTCGTTGGCACTATCAAAACCCCTTTCGACCATTTCATCTGATTGGGGGTGCAAGGTCCCAACAAACAACACATTTCTTTACCAGTAATTTCATGAACAGTTGAGTGATAGGGCAAAAAAAACATTCAGATGTGTTTGTCCCAATTTCGTTGGCACTATCAAAACCCCTTTCGACCGTTTCATCTGATTGGGGGTGCAAGGTCCCAACAAACAACACATTTCTTTGAATACTGCGGATTCGAAATTTCTTCCTTTGTCTGAATGTAACTCAATAGGTATTCCAAACCGAGTAGCCGAATTCTGCACAAAACCCTTAGGAACGGTTTTGGCCTCTTGGTTTGGTAGACTTACTCTCAACAATGCTTACACTCTATAGCACAAGGTTGCCGGGATAGTGGAACAGCATTTTCATGTTGTTCCCCTTTTCGATGCTCGATCCATAAGTCGTAATTTTGCAGCCATTCAATCCATGGAGCAATTTGTGCTTCCGGAGGCTTGAACTGGGGTAAGCATCTCAATGTGCGGTTCTTAACTGTAAACGATTTCACGGCCGTCACGCTGTAATTCATCTTCGGCTTTCCGAAGGCTCTGCTATGGTATGCAATTATTTTTTTTTTGCCCACGGATGATCTGTGATCTCCACCTACTCCGTATGCGCTGGCATCTGTATCCACAATGAGCTTTTCTCCAGCTACGTGATACGCTATCTCTTTCAATTGCTGGAACGCTTTCTCTTGTTCTTTGTGCCATGCAAACGCGCAATTCTTCCTAGTGAGATTGCGGAGACTCCGGGCAACATTTGCGAATCCAGAAGAAAACGACGTGCACGTCCCAAGAAACTTCGCACTTCGTGAACATTTCTCGGTCGGGGCCTATCTTTTACTACTTTTCGTCGAGTGGTGCTTCCATAATTTTTCTTAGCCAGCACAATAGTTAGCTCCGCGGGCTATTTATGGCTCAATAGCTCCATTTTGCTGCAAATCCTAGATAATCTGATTAGCATCTTTGCGCTTTGCTAGTGGAACTGGACGTGGAATTTGGCGATTTGGCTTTGCATCTCCTGTAAGTCCTCGATGTTTCACGGTGGCAAACTTTCCAAAATCGCCGTTGAATAGGTAGCCGTATTTCTCCAGAAATTTCTTGGCTTTCACCCTCTCTAACCCCCTAACTTCCTGTAACCAAGTCGTTTTGAAATCGGAGGATTTACCTGGTTCCCGAAATTCTTCTCTTTCCTGTTGTGGTCCCTATAACGGTTTTGCTGACTCACACTTCGCCTGTCCAAAAGCGTCCTTCCACATTAGCCCATGTGACCGCTTGAGATTTGTATGGAATCCGTCGGCGGTGACTTAGAGTTACCTTTCTAGACTGTGCACTTGGCTCATACCTGGTGCTCATCGGTATCTCCATATTCTGATATGACAGAACTTTTTGACGTGATAACGTCTAATAATTCGATTTAGCCGGCTGCACGCACGAAAAAATGCGTCGTTATCTTGCTCAATCGTCGTTATCTTGCTCATTCGTCATTATCTTGCTCAATCATCGTTATCTAGCTCATTCGTCGTTATCTTGCTCATGCGTCGTTACCTTGATGAACTGCAAGCGAGAGCGCGGAACGAACGACAAAGAGCGCAATCGGTTCCCACGTTCGGCAACGTTCGACATCTGGCTCTCTCCTACTTGAGTGAGCATATATGCATATGTATGCATATGCGCATATGTATATAAATTCACATATTTGTATTTCCTTCTTCCTGTGTGCATGGTGAGGAACCATTTCTCTGTTGAGAATAGGACGATGATAGGAAAAGTAGGAAATGAAAGGGGGTGTTTCGAGTGTAATGTGTCTTGAAAAAGGCAAATCGATGATGTTGCCTCTTAGTGTTGTTGACTTATTAACGTCTGATGCTCAAACGAAATTGAACATATATTTCATGAATTTGATAAATGTTCCGTCATTTTTCACGTTTGTGTAAATGTAACTTGAGCTATTCCCTTGAACTATCGTCAGTAAACCGACTTTACAGACAACCTCTTTTTTACTCCAATCCAAGGTAAATCCGTGCAGCGCCTGAAATCTACGTGAATTATTACTTCATCTGTGCTTTCAGTCAGTAAGAATGTGTGAACTACTGGCAAAAAGACCTGGTCCGTTTTAGTTTAATGCATGCTGTGTATCGGGATAGCCATTGTCAGTTTCAGCACTTCGCTTTCTTCCACCCAAGCTCGCCTTCCGTTGACTGCGATTTCGGGCCATATGTCTGGTCTTATCGCAGTTGTAAAACTTTAAATCCGAGCTTTTTCGTACAAACTGAGGAAAGGACTCCCTTATTAACTTCCTCAAGGTTTCCTCCGTAGAGGTAGGCTCTTCAACATCAACCCGATGGACTTTGTGCACGGGCTTGCTCAAGAGAGCTGCTTTTTCCTGTGTGACACTGTTTCAGCAAACGTTCCTTTCGGTGCTGAGTATGCTTCCCGTTTCGTGTCCGGATCTCAATGCAGCAACTTTGTCTGCAGTACTCCAGTTATTTGTTGTTCCTGTTGCTGAACTGGAGCTTAAATATCGGGAATGGTATAGTGCCGTTGAATGATGATGCCTCAATCGTTTCCAGCTGGAACGTTATATAAATCTTCTCCGCTTCCAATTCGGATATATGCGTATCTCCAGCTGCACATCTATCGTTGACGATAACTGCGCTTATATTTGACACATATTTGCTGAGATCTGTGATATTTGCGATTCCTTTGCGCAAACCGCGATGATATTTTTGATGACTGCGATGATATTTGCGAAGACATCTGCGATATTTTCGACTTCATCTGCGATGAAATTTCCGAGAATGCAGCCATAATCATTTCTATGTTTATACCTGGAGAAGACCCTTTAGGTTCTGTCTTCTCCTCCATTTTGGTCGATGACTCTTCAGCTTCTAGATGGAACACATATTCGTCTACATCGGCGCCCTCTGCCTTCATAGCCTCGTACTTGTAATCCTGCCTTGTTCCCAGTAGCTAACAAGACACGTTATTCCAATTCTTTCTTAAGCTACTGAACCTTGAGTTCGCTCAACTTTACCATTTTCTCGATCCTGTTCTTATAACTTCATTCAGCAATCCCACTACTGACACCAATTGTTACGAATCTTCTTACGTTCAAATTCAAATAAATCTCTTACAATAACTTCTCTGAGTTCGATCACTAGATTGTCCAATAAAAGTCACAAAGTAATGGCAACGCATTTGCTTTACTTTATTTGCAACACTTAGTTGCTGTACTTTACATGGACACGTGCGAATTATATATTTTTCCTTTATACGCAGCACGCACTTTAATGTGAGAGGTAAGTCACTTCCTGATTTTATTATTACTAATAATATAATCGTAGCAAATAGGGGCTAATAAGAAGGAAGAGAGGGTAACAAGAAGGGAGTCCTAGATGTCAATCTTACTAGCGTAATTATATCAAATAGCATTTGAAATTGGGAGCTGCTAGATGAAGTCTCTCTAACTCTCAAGAACTTAAACTTGAAGCTAACAAACTTGAGAACTTAATAACGAAGGCATTCGAAAACAGTTTTGAACTGGTCATGAAAAAGAATTCCAGGAATGCTCTTTCGCGGAGTAAGGAGTCGAAAGTTCTACCGAGGAAAGCCCACCAGCCTTTCAATCAACTGGAGACTGTGACTCCTATAGAAGGGCCTTGACAGCGTACAATAAGGAGCTAAGCAAATCAAAGAGAGGGTTTTGGAGGAGGCATTGCGAGGAGATTGAATCTCTTCAAGTGGCTACTAGACTCCGCAACAGAGATCAATCAAATGGCTTTTCTACTCTTAAGAAGGCGGACGAAGGTTTTACGGAGAGTCTGGAGGAAACGGGACAGCTTTTGCTAGACACTCACTTTCCGGACTGTATCAGCGTGGTTGAGGACAGTGAAGACATCGGAGACATTCGGTTCTTATTACGTAGGGATCTCTCTCCGAGCCATAAAATCTTTACAGTGAACAAAACTAAATGGGCGATCTCCACTTTTAGTCCATTTAAATCGCCAAGTGTTGATAACATACAGCCGTGTCTACTTCGCCTCTCCATGTTGAGTAATGCGCTTACCAGTCAGACAAGTCGGCTGAGACTGCTATACATAGCCTTACGACTAAGATCGAAAAGGCGTTGGCTGGTAAAGAAATTTCCCTCCGTACATCGGTTGACATTACGAGGGCTTTTGATAATGCTTCTTTCAGCTACATATATTGAGGAAGGGATGGTTAAGAAGGAAATAGATAGACCAATCATAATGTGGAAGAATGGGACAATAATCTTTAAAACTGGGTCGAAAAGATTATGTGTCACGCCAACCAAAGGATGCCCTCAAGGAGTTGTTTTATTACCGCTCTCTTGGCTATTGGTCAGCGACGAGCTTGCAAGATTGGTGTCAAGAGAAAGGACTCTCGATAAATCCGAGCAAAACAAGTGGCGTATCTGTCACTCGAAGAAGGAAGCTAGGGTTAGTGACCCTAAGCCTAGGAGACACAAACTTAACTCTATCCGGGGATATAAAGTATCTAGGAGTAATCCTCGATAAAGCCTTGAGCTGGAAAAATCATATATCGTATATCAGATGAAAAGCTTTGAGAGCAATATACACGTGCCAAAGGCTTTACGGTAAAACATGGGGTCTGTGGCCAAAGATGATGGCATGCTCTTATAAGACAATAATAGTGCCATGAGCACCTACGCCTCTTTAGTATGGTGGTTAAAAATATACCAAATAAAACTCAGATGATTGTTAGTAAGGTATACAGAATAGCCTATCTGAATGTAACGGAAGCAATGCATTCTTGTCCCACAACGTCTTTATGAATGGTCACTTGACTCATTTTACTCCACCTTGTAGCCAAACGGTCAGCAGCTAGTGCAGTCTTAAGGCTTCCTAATCTATTTCATCTTAAAGAAGGCAATCTTACAGCGCCGGGGCTGGAATTGACGAACCACACTTCAAGTAGGGAATCGCAATGAGAAAAACGACTTCCATTTTTGAAGCGGAGTCCACGCCTTAGAGCCATGTGCCAGTGAATGTTTCGTAGAGGCACGCGTGGTGCCATTATAAACATTCTCTCTGATAGTCAAGCAGCACTAAAATCACTAGATAGCTTCCCATTTCAATGAAGGTTGGTCTCGGAATTTTTTAAAATCCTCGAAGCTCTAGCATTAAAAAATCGGGACATGAAGGAAATGAAATGAATGAAATTGCGGAATCTTTAGCGGGTGTAAAAACTTTAGTGTAAAGGGTTCAAACACTCCCTCATTGGTTCCGAACCTTTCTGCAGCGTAAATAACAGCTTCAAAAGTGGGCGGGAACAACGAGGCTTAAGGGGTTAGGTGGGTTTGAAAATTTCAAAAAATCGATTTTTTTTTGTCTTATTAAATAGTATAATATGTTTAAAATATTCCCCTAAAATTTCAAAGTGATCTGAGTAAAATTCTACGAGATAGACCCTTCAGAATTTCCGCCCATCAGGCCATGTCAGTGCAGCGTTTCGTTTTTAAACGCGTTTATCTCAAAACTCGATTTTTTAAGTCGGTGGACACGATTTCTCGAAAAGTTATGAAACGATTTTGTTCAAATTTTGCACACAGCTTTGGAATAACATTATCAAGTTATTGAACGAAGGATTTTTTTTTTATTACAACTAATTTTTTCGAGCCAACACATGACGAAAATTTGACCAAAAAATGTGTTTTTTTTGTTCAAAGTCTGTCAAAAATTCAAATTAAATTTTTTTTTTCCCTTCGTCCAATAACGAGATTTATGCATGTACTAACGAAATATTTTTGGTTTTTTGATTTTAGATGAACCAATAATGAGTTATGCTGTCCACGGCAAGAGCATTTTTTTGTGAGACGTTAAGGGAGATTTGGTACCAACGGCTGAGTTTTCGGAATTTTTAAATAAAAATTTCACAAAATACTGTTTAAATATGTATCTTTGATATGCTGAATTGTTTAAATAAAATATATGATTGTATATATTAAAAAAAAAATAGTAAAAATACCCTTTTTTTGAACCTCTGTAACCCACCTAACCCCTTAATCGGGTACTCGAGAGCCCAAATGGGCATGCGGCAATCGAAAAGCTCATTGATCCAGAACGTGTAAGGGTTGAGGCAATCCTTAACCTCAGCAGAAAAGGCATAAAACTCTACACTGAACTACTAACAGGGCAAACTAATTACTATATGAAAAAAATTGGTGGGGTATAAAATGATTCTTGTAAACTCTGTAAAGAGGCAAATTAAATTTGTTACCTACATTCAGTACTACCAGACTAGCGGACGACGACTACATTGGTGTTATCAAAAAAGTTGCACTTCATGCTATCCCATATAGCGTTTTGTGAATTTGCGTCATAACTCCTAATAGTTCGTCGTACCATTCGACTGGACGTACTAAATATGACCTTCATCTCCTTCGAAGGAGTAGAGAATATAGAAAAGTATAGCATGTGAGTCTACATTGGCCTCGGGACGTCTCCAGCCAGTACAGTACAACAACCGAAAATTACGTTCGTAGTTGGCAAATGCTCGAACTTGCAAAGAAAACATGAGCTACATCATACAACCGTCATTGTAAGGCTCAAACACAACCTCCGTGGATAATATATAATATATATGATATATAACATTACTTTTGCAAATCTTATGCAATCTAAACGGTGCAAAAGAAAAGATAAATAAGAGATATAGAATGCACTTGTGACAACTTTGCACCACTATACTCCACGTACATCTACTCGTACTTATACTGGCACAACTTGATAATCAGCATTCGCGTCCATCATTTTTTCTTCCGCCAATCTTTAATGTACATGTTTTTCACACCACGCTGTATTTTGTAACATTATGTTTTATCAATAAAATGAGTTTTTTATAAAAGTTTTACCTAAGCACTGCTAACATCCGAAAAAAAAATACTCCAACCGGAGCTGGGAGTTCTGAAATAAATCGTAAACGCGAAACTCGACTTCTTTTGACGTCACTAAGTAAATCAGCACATGATCAAACTTGGTTTTCCGGATACAATATGCTCCTCTTTTAGAGGCAGTGGCATTGTTGTCATAAATGCTTCTCTAAGAATGACATCATCCTGGTGATTAAAGACAGCGTCGCAATGATCTGTGAGAAAAATGTAAAAATGCTACTATTTTGTTAAATATTCAACTAATATGATTAAATTGTAATTAATGCACTTAGCAGCACGCTTTTTTCTAGGATTTCTAACTTCACAATAATAATATATATTTATACAAGCCTTAAGTTAAATAGGCAAATATAAACCGTATACTTTATTATAACATCAATCGTATTAGTATGTATTACATTCCTTCAAAAAGGGCAGAAAAAGATAGATAACTTTGGAATGCTTAAAATAAGGCTAAAAACTAAAGCTTAAATAAAAAAAATAAATAATTGGCGCGTACACTTCTGTTAGGTGTTTGGCTGAGCTCCTCCTCCTATTTGTGGTGTGCGTCTTGATGTTGTTCCACAAATGGAGGGACCTACAGTTTCAAGCCGATTCCGAACGGCAGATATTTTTATAAGGAGCTTTTTCATGGCAGAAATACACTCAGAGGTTTGCCATTGCCTGCCGAGGGGCGACCGCTATTAGAAAAATGTTTTTATTAATTTTGCTTTCACCGAGATTCGAACTAACGACCTCTCTGTGAATTCCGAATGGTAATCACGCACCAACCCATTCGGCTACGGCGGCCGCCAAAAACTAAAGCTTAACTGACTAGAAAATGATTTTAAGCATGACAATAAATAATTAATTGATTATTTTCGCCTTATTGCTCGGTGTATTGATCATAATTATAAATCAAATTGTCAAAAATATTACATGTGTTGTATCTTCTGTGATAGAACATCACCTTTTTAGCATTATAAAGTAAATTGTGACTATTTAATATAGGTATTTATCTATAGGTATATAGGCGATAACTAGCGTTCGATTAAAGGAAATTGTATATTTTCTTATGAGAAAAACATATGTACCTATACAAAATTAAACTAGAGATAAGTTCCTACATTTTATAATATGTTATTACAATTTTTTTATAAAATCTATAGTTTTTGGCGTACGAGCGCCACAAAATAATATTCACCTAAACCACCACGTTTTTTCGCATATTTCTCTACAATAATCTTCTACATTAGCAGGTTTTAGAAAAGCAGGTATGAGGGTAATGTTTCGCCTTTGTTGAAGGGTCCTTTTCTCTCTCGACCTTCAACGAAACATCTGTCGGTAGAACTGAAGAGAAGTATCTAGTTTAGACTGAGTCATCAGTATACGTCTATCGTTTTACAGTGTAGTTTGTGTTTTTAGAGTCATGGCCTCTGATGAAAGAAATTGTTTTATTTGTGATAATCCATTATTAGAAAATGAAACAATTGAAGTAGAGGAAAAAGGATTGGAGACTTTTCGTAAATGAAGTGTTAGAAGAAATAACAATGAAGTTAAACTTTTGGCGGGAATAAAATCGATAGTGGTTCATGATGTATATCGAAAACGATACAACAATGAAAAGAAGAGAAAACAATCACTGCATCATTGCGTAGAGGAAGTGATGTCACGATACCTCAACTACCACTGCTATCCTCGCACCCAACATTTTCTTTCAAAGATCATTGCTTTTTATATGCTGATGAAATAACAGCAGAGTTTATAGCAAAACAAAAACAGAAGTGTTTGTGCAAGCATAGCGTAGTGTACATGGTGCGAAAATTATCAATGAAAAATAGTATTTCTGAACTTGCTAGAGCTCGTAATGATGATTGGGGTCAAGCAATTGTTGAGCGTCTTCAGCATGTGAATAATTTGGTCGCAGCCGATGTACAGTACCAGAGATTATTGCTAAAGCAGGAGAACGTTTTATTTCTTGAATTATACGGTTACAGTGACGTGAAAAGTAAGAAAATCATGTCTTTGAATGAGTACAGATATGCATGCTTCACAAAATCAGCATATAAAATAAATTTAATATTGCGTCCCTACCACCAACAGAGGCAGCAGCACGACAGCATTCATTCCAAACCTATCACCAGGTTCAGCAGTGGTACGGGAATGAACAAAATGCAGAATAATGGGGATGGAACAGAAACAAAATGGGTTAGTTCCTGTTACGAAACTCGAGCCCCCAGCTCCAGAATCCTTGTTAAAACTTATTTCTTGTAAATGTAAAAAGGGATGTCAGAAGGCCCGTGGATGCAGAAAAGCTGGGTTAAAATACTCCGTTATATGCCCAAATTGTAGTTCTGCTTGTAAAAATTCTCAAGTGCAATTGGATTACGATGAAGAAGAAGAAACTGCGACTATTTTAGAGCAGACGTTTGATGAAGCGGACAACGAAGAGGATTGTGATGAGTCTGATAATCGTATCGCAGATGATGCGGACGAGATTTCAATCTGCGACGTCTTGATCGGTGCCAAGACGAACCCGCAACGCCTGGTCCATCAGGAACGGTAAAACGTAGGAAATTGCGCTAAATTTTCGAAAGTGTGCATCACATGTGGCCTACAGGGGACACCACGATAAAAAAAACGCGCCGCTTACTCTACCTCCAGGTGGTCTGCAAATGAGTTGTTTACGAAAACGCATATTAAAATGTACTTTGTGGCGCTCATATGCTAAAAACTATTGATTTTACAAAAAAATCATAATAACATAAAATGTAGGAAATTATCTCTAGTTTAATTTTGTTTTTCTTATTAAATGCCTCGGAATGGAGATATTGTAAAAAAACTGTTTTTAGGCGCCATTTTTTCAATAATGACTGGACTACAATACGGTTAATGGGTAGATAAGCTCTTTTATTTTTGTATAAAACTCTAAATTAAAAGATTTAACGTTTACTTTGGCGTAGCCATAAATTTCACGAGGTGGTTCTTTTGCAATATCCTTAGTTGACCTGGCTAGGCAGAGTGGATTGTGGTCAGACTCAAAGAAATGCGTGCGCAGCTTTCCATAGGGGTCATCCACCTCGTCGAAGAAAATTCGGACGAAAGTTGATACCAAAAATAAGTCTATAAAAGAGTTACATTGTCCAAAACTTCTAATAGGGTTTTGGGTAGGCAAGATTCGAAGAAGGGGACACCCTAATAGCTATCTATGCAAAACTCTTCCATTAGCATTTATTTGCACATCTCCCCAGCTTGGATGACGTGCATTCAAATCACCACCTAAGACTATCTTATTTGTTCCTGCACTGAGAGCTTTGAATATTCTTTCTAGATCGTTGGTACAAAGTCTGTCCGTTTTGCTCAGCCTATTGTTTACAGCAGCAAAACCTATGCGATTGCCATCCGAAGTGAGAAGCTCTGTTGCAGTTACCTCTAGAAATGTGGTTGATTCGAGTACAATTCTATTGTAGTTGAAGTTTTTTCTTATAAATATTTCAGTTTCCTGGCTTTTACTCTTGTTTTTAAGTGTGTTTATTAACTGTAGAACATAATTGTAATTACGGAAAGAGATATTGTGCCGTTGATTAAGTCGGAGCTCTGCCGGTGGCACAACATCAGGTTTGTGTTGTTGCAAAAATAGATTAAAGTAATGTTTCTTTTGTTGTGATACTAATGAATTGACATTTATAAATATACATTTTAATTTATGTCTATCCACTATTACTTATGTTAGTCCTCAAACAAATAAATAGTTCAAATAAAGCGGAGGCTTTTTCTTCGTCGTCTTTTGGATATATTGTATTAAAAAATCACTGATATTTTGCATGCATTTTGTAAAACAAATACCGAAAAGGCGTAAGCATTCGCTATTAAGGCTTTTGAATTGATTTGTAAACTCTTTTTGAGAGTAAGTCGATATATTTAGCGAAGGGGAAGGTGTCCTCCTAATTGCGCTAACTAGAAAAGATTTTTCAGAATGCTCTTTCTGACAGCCGAGGCATTGTTGCGGCGCGACTCATATAAAATATTTTGAGTAAAAGAAGAGGGATTTACTCTTTGTATCTGCGATCTTCTTTTCGTTTTATTATCTCAATTCGTACCGGACATACTTTAGAGTTAGCAGAGTGCCCTTCTGTGTTGCAGTTAGCACATCGTAATGGGATACCAGTTCATTTAACAATTATTCCTGTTGTTTAGTCAGTGTACACTAGAGATGTCCTTAGTAGCATGGGTTAAATTAAAAGTGGATATTTTATTGAGCGCCGGGTGAAAATTCTTTCCTTTTGGTCTAAAACTATGGCTCGTGAAATTTGGGTCCGATAGGATGATATTAAATGGACCCGGAAAGATCTTCAAGTTGGCAATATGGCTAAAATAAGAAAAATATGATTTACTGTCTTTTTTTTGTAGAATATTTATTTGAATTATTAATATTCATATAATTCGCATTATTGGACTCATAAAAATAATCGTAAACGTAAATATTAGTAATTTTTCGTAAATCCTAACAATAAGGACGGTAAAACACTGGTCTTGACTAATTTTTGACAAAGAAAAAGAATTTTTTTTTAATTAATTTTTTAAATATTTCTACAGTTATTTTGTTTAAAAATTCACCTAGTTACAAAATTTTCATAGATATATTTGATATTGAATAACTTTTAAGTCAGTCTATTGGATGAACTAAAAGTATTTTTTCCAAAATGTTTCCTCCCGAGGAAGCTTTGTTTTAAAGAAGCAGTAGAAGACTTCTCTTAGACAGCTTTGTAAAAGTGAACTGAAGTGAAGTGAAAAATTTTAATTTATTATTCAAATAGTTTTTCTGCATTGAATGGACTAGAATTTTTGAACATAGTCATTAGATTCAAGAAGCAAAAATTATGATGTCCAAAATAGCAAAATTGACTACGGAAGAATCACCAAGTACTTCAAGGCTTATAACACGTAAAGCCATTGAAAATTTAAAAAAAGTCGATTTAATAGGGAATGTTTCACACCAAATCAATGGCGCAAAACTTCCGTCAAATCGACAGGTTTTGCAAGTTTTATTTTATAACATGCGCTTTGTAGATCTTACAGCAAAGCAAAGTGCGAAATTGACAATCGATGCAGTTAAAATATTTTGGCATCAAGCTCGTATACCGATAGGAGAAGATCACAAATGTCAGGATAAATTAATAAAATTATATGATAAGTGGAAAAATATCCAAAAAACATTACCTGATAAAAGATCAAATGCGCAAAAACAACTTGCCGAAACATTTCTAGAAAATCTAGACAATTTATTTGACATTGCCACTGCGAATGCATTAGGTTAGGTTAGGTTAGGTGAAGTGGCTGTCATACGACGCACCTAGGCCAGTTAGAGGCCCCTTGTGATACCACCGGAACTGTCCTACCCTACTCAACTTGGTCCTCTCTAAACCATTGTGTGGCCTTTAAAAAGCTAGCTATGCTAGATAGTTTGAGATTTGCAACCTCTGCAATGCTGTCCAGAAAAGGGAAACCGAGCAATCTCCACCGCCTACTACACAGAGCCATGCACCCGCATAGTAGGTGTTCGATTGTCTCTACCTCCTCTATATCTTGACAGCTTCTACAGTAGTCATTAGATGGTGCCCCTAATCTACTGGCATGTCTTCCTATTAGACAGTGCCCAGATAGGACACCTACTACAATCCTTAGATCCCTCCTGCCTAACTTAAGTAGACTCTTAGTGCGACCCATGTTCCATTCGGGCCACGCTAGCCTACTTATAGCGCAGGTGTTTAACTGCCTCCAGTTGGAGTTAGCAGCACTGATGGTGTATCTGTCTATCAAAAGTTTACATGTTGCCAAGGGCATAGGTATGTCAAGCCTGTCCTGACTAATTTGGAGCGAGGAGCCTAATCTAGCTAACTCATCTGCCTTACAGTTACCTGTAATGTTACTGTGTCCCGGCACCCAGAGTAGATTAATAGAAAAGTACTGTGTAAGTGTTGTTAATAATTTGTAACACTCCTTTACTGTCTTAGACGAGTGTTTGCTTGATAGAAGCGATTTCAGGGCTGCCTGACTATCGGAGTAAATAAAGATATCTCTAACAGTGACTACGCTTTTATTTAGCATTAAAAGGCTTTCTGAGATTGCCATGATTTCGGCCTGGAATACGCTACAATGATCAGGCAAGAGAAAGGATAAATTGGCGAAAATAGTTTCCGAATAAACACCACCTCCCACTTGATCATTGAGTTTTGAGCCGTCCGTATATATACTAACCCCGTTTTCGTTGTTTGTTAACCCATTCACCCAGTCCTCTCTGGATGGAAAATGGACTGTATAAGGCCTGTCTAGGTATGTATTCACCGAGTCACAAAAGTCGGTGGTGATAGGAATACCTGGAAACATCCCAAGTATGCGCGAGTGTCCCCAATTGTTTGTCTTGAGCATCGATGATTCCCTCAATCTTAGAGCCGCTTTGGCGGCCAGTTGTCTACAATATAGGTCAATTGGTAGTAGATGCAACATAACGCTTAGAGCCGAAGTTGGCGTTGTTTTGAGCGCCCCAGTAATACTGAGGCTTGCCGCCCTCTGAATACTATCTAGTTGCTTAATGGAAGATTTCTTATCAAGGGATGGCCACCAGACCAGGACTCCGTAGGTCATAATTGGTCTGACTATGGCCGTATATAGCCAGTGAACTATTTTGGGGGCTAATCCCCATTTTAAGCCTACAGTTCTCTTACAGGAATAAAGCGCCGTAGCAGCCTTCTTTATTCTTTCCTGAACATTCAGCTTCCATGAAAGTTTCCTGTCAAGGGTTAAACCTAAGTACCTGGCCTTTTCACCGACCAGCAAAAGAGTTCCGTTGAGTGTCAGAGGCCGACAGTCGGGAATTTTATATTTCCTTGTAAACAACACTAGTTCCGTTTTGGCCGCATTCAGGCTCAAACCACATGTTTTGGCCCAAGTATCCACATATTTTAAGGTTCTTTGCATTAGACTGCAGAGGGTGTCTGGAAACTTCCCCCTTATTAGTATAGCAACATCGTCCGCGTAGGCCACAACCTTAATTCTCCTCTCCTCCAGATCCAACAACAACTTGTTCATTGCTAGATTCCACAGAAGAGGAGAAAGTACCCCGCCTTGAGGAGTACCTCTACAGACAGATCTGCGTATCACCGAAGAGCCCAACGTCGAATTCACGAACCTGCTCGTAAGCAACTACTCAATGAAATTCACAAAGGTTCCGGAAATGCGCAGGTCTGACAGCGTGTTCGTTATGACCTTAGGCAGGATATTGTTAAAAGCTCCTTCGATATCTAAAAAGGCTGCCAGTGAATAATCTTTAACTTCAAATGAGTTTTCAATTGATGTGACCAGTGAGTTTAGGGCCGTCTCTGTAGATTTTCCTTTACAGTAGGCATGTTGGGATTGGGACATACGTGATTGGGGTATGCTGTTCCTGATAACCGAGTCAATCAGCTTTTCTAATGTTTTCAGTAGAAAAGATGATAGACTAATCGGTCTGAAGTCCTTAGGTTTGGTATGCGAGCTTCTACCTGCCTTTGGAATAAAGATGACCTTAACCTCCCTCCATGCTAAGGGAATGTGATTTAACTGAAGAGTACTTTTGAAAATGGTAACTAACCACCTTGTGATATGAGCCAGAGGCTGCTGAAGTTGTGCCGGTATTATCCCATCTGGGCCTGGCGATTTATACGGCTTAAAATTTTCTATAGCCCAAGTAATATTAGTTCCATTGATTATGTCTGAGATATCCGAGCTGATCTCAAATTCTGATACTCTGGGGTTGCAAGTTCGGGTAGGACCCGAGTTGTAGACTTCAAAGTTCCCCGGAAAGTGGGTATCTAATAGTAAACTTAGCGACTCCTTGGTAGAAGTCGTCCAGCCGTTGTCTGGCTTCTGTAAAAAGCCAATAGATGTCGTTGATCTAGCCAAGACCTTTCTTAAGCGAGAAGCTTCCGCTGTAGTTTCTATATCCTCACAGAACGACCTCCATGAAGATCTTTTTGCTTTCCTCAACTCTTTTTTTATAGACTTTGAGTTGCTCATAATAGAAGTCCCAATCGTCTTCCAACTTAGAGTATTTCGCCCTATTAAATAGTGTTCTACATACAATCTTATGAAGGCTAAGTTCTGAATGCGAATGCATTAGAAGAAATTAAAATTGGAGAAGATAAAGAGTTTCTAGAAATGCAAAGACTAAAAGGACGTCCTGGTTGCATGACTGGTGTCCATATGGCATTATATGAAAAAGAGAAGAGAGTTCAGGAGAGACAAGAGAAGGAAGCTGCACGAAAAAGGAAGTACGAAGAAGAAAGTTCGAGACAAACAGGTAAGTTGAGTACCTTATTTATTAAATTCCAGTTTTCAATGTTTAATTTTTTCATATTTCATAAAAGTTTCGCAATTCATGGAGTGGAGTGATGAAGACAATGTTAGTGATAAAACAATTGATCAGTCCATCATCAACGAAGAAGACAAAATCTCAAATCCTACATCAAAACGAAAACGAGGTCGCAAAAATTTCATAACTGCTCGGTTAGTATCAGCGCTGGACAATGCGAAAGTCTCTGATGCTATGGCAGTACACATTCTAATAGCAGCTGCTGAAGCATTAGGACATTGTGTAGAGGAACTTGTCATAAATCGTTCAAGTATTCATCGTTTGCGTCAAGAAAATCGGTTGAAAGAATTTGAAGAAATTTTGGCAGGTTTTAAGGACAATGTACGTTTGTTTTACTTTAAAATCTAATATCATTAATAATCAATTTTAAACTCTATAATAATCTTCTTATCATTTATAGGTGAGTAAAAATGGTACTTTGGTAGCTCATTTTGATGGGAAGTTAATGCAAGATTTGATTGGATCCACAAAAGTTGAACGAATTGCAGTTTTGGTAAGTTACAACGGCACATCGAAGTTTCTTGGTGCACCGAAACTAGTATCTGCTACTGGTAAAAATATTGCTGATGTAGTTTATGACAGATTAGTCACATGGAATATTGTTAATCAAGTGAATGGCCTATCATATGATACAACAGCCACCAATACTGGCATCCACAGTGGAGCTGTAGCTCTTTTAGAAACAAATTTTGGACGTAATCTAATCAATCTACCTTGCCGTCACCATATTTATGAAATTTTATTACGCAGCGTCTTCGAATTAAAATTATCTTCAACCTCTACACCAGAAGTTCCTATTTTTGAAAGAAAATAAAGAATCATTTAAAAGTGGCATCGAAGATAAAATTGTTTTAGAACAAGTAAATATAGCTGAACGTGATAATTGTAAACAGTTCTGTTACGATCAGTTGGAAAAATCTCAAAATCGAGAAGACTATAAAGAGTTACTTCAGTTAGCTTTAATCTTTCTTGGGGCAGAGCAATATAACTTTCACACACCTGGCGCAACCAGCCATGCGCGCTGGATGTCAAAGGCGGTGTATTCTTTAAAAATATTTTTGTTTCGCAATCAATTCTCACTTACAAAAAAGGAAACAAATGGTTTACGCGATATTTGCATTTTTTTAGTGAAACTTTATATCAAAGCCTGGTTCGGATGTACTAATGCTATAGATGCACCACTTCAAGATCTTACTTTTATTCACGACGCTATAAATTATTCAAAAACAGACTCAGAAATCTCAGCAATACTTCTTAAGAAAATGAGCAATCATTTATGGTATATAGCTGAAGAAACAGTAGCTCTAGCCTTTTTTGATTTAAAAATTTCATTAGAAGAAAAACGTAAAATGGTGGAAAAACTTAAATTCAAAAAACCAAATGTAAAATTAGGAAATGGTCGAAACTATTCGAATTTATTAGACTTTCAAAATTACTCTTTACACGATTTTGTTTCTGAGAATACTAAGTATTTTTTCAGTCGGTTTGGTTTGTCTTCGGAATTTATAGATCTTGAGCCTTCAATTTGGGAAACGTCATTTGAATTTGAAGAAGGTTGGACATTCTGTAAGGACTTATTTGTTGTAAAGGATACTGCCGAGAGAGGCGTAAAATTCATTCAGGAATATAATAGAATTTTAACCAATGATGAAGAGGAAAAGCAGTTGACGCTTCAGGTTGTTGAAGCATATCGAAAAAAATACCCTTCATATAAAAAAACTGATCTGACAGAATTAAATACATAATTTTAGGAAACCCATACGTATAACATTCTTCTTCTTAATTGGCGCGATAACCGCTTACGCGATTTTGGCCGAGATTAACAAAGCGCGCCAGTCGTTTCTTTCTCGTGCTAACCGGCGCCAATTGGACACACCAAGTGAAGCCAAGTCCTTCTCCACCTGATCTTTCCAACGCAGAGGAGGCCTTCCTCTTCCTCTGCTACCACCAGCTGGTACCGCATCGAATACGTTCAAGGCCGGAGCGTTTGTATCCATTCGGACGACATGACCCAGCCAACGAAGCCGCTGGATCTTTATTCGCTGCGCTATGCCTATGTCGTCGTAAAGCTCATACAGCTCATCGTTCCATCGTCTGCGATATTCGCCGTTGCCAACGTGCAAAGGTCCAAAAATCTTACGCAGAATCTTTCTCTCGAACACTCCAAGCGTCGCTTCATCGGATGTTGCCTACTTAGTCCAAAGTAGCACTTGTTGGCAAGAGAGATTCTACGTTGGATTTCAAGGCTGACATTGTTATCGGTGTTAATGCTGGTTCCTAAATACACGAAGTCTTTTACAACCTCAAAATTATAACTGTCTACAGTGACGTGGGTGCCGATACGCGAGTGCGCCGACTGTTTGTTTGAAGACAGGAGGTACTTCGTTTTGTCCTCGTTCACCACCAAACCCATTCGCTTTGCCTCTTTATCCAGTTTGGAGAAGGCAGAACTAACAGCGCGGTTGTTAAGGCCGATGATGTCAATATCATCGGCATACGCCAGCAATTGTACGCTCTTATAAAAAATTGTGCCTGAGCGATTAAGTTCTGCGGCTCGTACGATGCTCTCCAACATCAGGTTAAAGAAGTCACACGACAGCGAGTCACCCTGTCTGAAACCTCGTTTGGTATCAAACGGCTCGGAGAGGTCCTTCCCAATTCTGACGGCGCTGCTGGTGTTGAGCAACGTCATCTTACATAGCCGTATTAGTTTTGCGGGGATACCAAATTCAGACATAGCGGCATACAGGTAACTCCTTTCCGTACTGTCGAATGCAGCTTTGAAGTCGACGAAAAGATGGTGTGTGTCGATTCTCCTTTCATGGGTCTTTTCCAAGATTTGGCGTATTGTAAATATTTGGTCGATGGTAGACTTTCCAGGTCTGAAGCCACACTGATAAGGTCCAATCAGTTGGTTGACGGTGGGCTTCAGCCTTTCACACAATACGCTCGCTAGAACCTTATAGGCGATATTTAGAAGACTAATCCCGCGGTAATTGGCACAAATTGCAGGATCGCCCTTCTTATGGATTGGGCAGAGCACACTTAAATTCCAATCGGCAGGCATCCTTTCATCCGACCATATTCTGCATAGGAGCTGATGCATGCACCTTACCAGCTCCTCGCCGCCATGTTTGAATAGCTCAGCCGGCAGTCCGTCGGTGCCCGCGGCTTTGTTGTTCTTTAGCCGCATTATCGCTATTCTCACCTCGTCATGATCGGGTAGCGGAACGACAATTCCGTCGTCAACGATTGGGGTATCGGGATCTTCACATTCTCTATGACATGCGCAGCTGTCACCGTTTAACAGGTTCGAGAAGTGTTCCCTCCATAATTTAAGATTGCTCTGTACGTCAGTCACCAGATCGCCGTCTTTGTTCTTACAGGACAACGCCCCGGTCTTAAAACCTTCTGTAAGCCGCCGAACTTTCTGGTAAAATTTTCGGGCGTTGTTCCTGTTGGCCAGCATCTCAAGCTCCTCGCACTCACGTATTTCGGCCTCTCGTTTCTTCTGTCGAATAATACGTCTCTTTTCTTTTCTTAGCTCTCTGTAGTGATCCCACATGGCTTGCGTTGCGCCCGATCGCAGCGTGGCTCTATAGGCAGCATCTTTTCTTTCGGCGGCAGCATGACATTCCTCGTCGTACCAATTGTTTTTTCGGGCTCGCCGGAATCCGATTTCTTCTTCGCCGGTGGTACGCAGAGAACGAGAAATATTGCTCCATTGCTCGTGCATGCCGGTTTGTTGGGCAGTACTCTCTGAGAGCAAGAGTGAGAGTCGAGTGGCGAATCTTCTGGCTGTCTGTTGTGATTGCAGCTTTTCGATGTCGAACATTCTTTGCGTAGGTAGATGTACGTTTTTTGCTGCACAGAGGCGTGTGCGCAGTTTGGCTGCAACAAGGTAATGATTCGAGTCGATGTTGGGTCCTCGGATCGTACGTACATCTAATACACTAGAAGCGTGTCTTCCATCTATCACAACATGATCGATCTGGTTTCGCGTTTTTCGATCTGGAGACAGCCAGGTAGCTTGGTGAATCTTCTTATGCTGGAATCTGGTGCTACAGACTACCATGTTTCGGGCCCCGGCGAAGTCGATCAGCCTCTGTCCGTTACCGGATGTTTCGTTGTGCAGGTTGAATTTTCCGACTGTGGGACCAAAAATTCCCTCCTTGCCCACCCTGGCGTTGAAGTCGCCAAGCACGATTTTTATGTCGTGGCGGGGGCAGCGCTCATAGGAGCGTTCCAAGCGCTCATAGAAAGAATCCTTGGTCGCATCGTCCTTCTCTTCCGTCGGGGCGTGGGCGCAAATTAGCGAGATGTTAAAAAATCGCGCTTTGATGCGGATTGTTGCGAGACGCTCGTCCACCGGAGTGAACGACAGTACTTGGCGACGAAGTCTCTCTCCCACAACAAATCCGACACCGAATTTGCGCTCCTTTACATGGCAGCTGTAGTAGACGTCGCAAGGTCCTATGTTTTTCTTACCTTGCCCCGTCCATCGCATCTCTTGGATGGCAGTGATGTCAGCCTTTACTCTCACGAGGACATCAACCAGCCGGGCAGAGGCACCTTCCCCATTAAGGGACCGGACATTCCAGGTGCATGCCCTCAAATCGTGTTCCTTATTTCGTTTGCAGGGGTCGTCATCAGTAAAGGCAGTTCTCATCCGAGGCTTTGTTGCTGTTTTCATTGGGGGGGCTTTTTAAGTGGCGGGTCCCAAACCCAGCGCACAACCAGCTATGCTGGGATGCTTCGCCTTCTCACTTTAGCTCACTCCCGAACGGGTGTTCGGAAGCTAACCAGAGGATACGTGGGCTAATCCCGGACGTTGTGAGCTGCTTGAACCATATGTAGAAGAATCGTCCTGGCCACTCCCAAGTGAATGGCGATCAGTAACTTTCCCCACTTGCGTGGACTTCTACACATGGAACCATCCTCCTCCTTCTCCCCTCCCATACGTATAACATTACCATATCTTAATTATCTACCTTATATTCTATTGATTCGTAATTACATTATGCTAGAAAAATTTATGAGAAAGTGTATACACTAAATATTGTAGAGTACGCATAAAAATGCAAATTATGTAAGTATTAAAAATAAACTTTTGTTATATAATTAAATAGTATATAAAAATTGGTGTTTTTTCATTTTAAAGTATTTTAAATCATTTCCGGGTCCAATAAATATTAACGAATCGTTCACCAATTTTTAATTCAATAATATTGGACATAAAGGAAAGAAAATCAGCCCGGCGAAGAATAAAAAATTGACTTTTAAAAATAAGGACACCTCTAGTGTACACATATTCTCTGTTATTGTTTCCTTTGGCAGGCATCGTGTGATTGTGCACATTTGACACACCTATATGGCATATGGCAATTGCTAGCTACATGTGAATACCGTTGACAGTTTTTGCATTGGATAGGTGTTATGAGCTTAAGTTTCTCAAGACTGATTTTGCAATTTAGAATATATTTAATTTTGTAAAATTCTGCTACATCTGACTTGTTGCTTAATTGAATGAACCATTTATTTTTTTTAAATTTAGATAGATTTACAATTTCCATATTCAAATTAAGTTCTGTTAAATATTCTAGAATCTCATTACGTTCGTAACTTTCACATAATTTTCTTATTACAATAGATATTGGTTTCTCTCCATTAGGAGTGTAAGTATAAAATTTTACATCGTTTTCAATAAGCAATGTCTTAATTTTTTTGTAATCATCAAACACAAATGTAATAATATGCAAGCTATTACTATTAATAGTGTTGTATACAAAGTTCCTATGGCCTACAAGGTGAACAAGTTTATATAATATAATATATTGCCTCTTTTTGTGTTAGATTATAGCAAACGAAGATTGGTGGTCGACTTTTTGCCTTAGTTTTTTTGTTGTATTGTGCGGTATTTTTACTTCCGATACTATGGTAGATGGCCTTTTTCTGCTACTTGAAGGAATTTCTTGTCTAATGGCAGCTCTAGATGATCTACCGTTGCTCGTATTATGTGTTCCCGCATTCACTGATTCCATCGTATCAGCTGGAAAATTTATATTGGCTATTCTGTTATGTGGATAAGAATCTTTTGTGATTCCAGTATATATATATATATATGTATATATAATTGGCGCGTACACCCTTTTTGGGTATTTGGCCGAGCTCCTCTTCATATTTGTGGCGTGTGTCTTGATGTTGCTCCACAAATGGGGGACCTACAGTTTCAAGCCGTCTCCGAACGGCAGATATTTTTTATGAGGAGCTTTTTCATGGCAGAAATACACTCGGAGGTTTGCCAATGCCTGCCGAGGGGCGACCGCTATTAGAAAAATGTTTTTCTTAATTTTGGTGATTCACCGAGATTCGAACCTACGTTCGCTCTGTGAATTCCTAATGGTAGTTGTTACAACGCAGTGTAATTGCTGTTGTAACTATTTTAGTAAGCACAAAACATGCATACTTGCCCTGCACTTCACGAGTTCGGTCCAAAGTAAAGCGATCGAAGAAAGCTCGTTCTTTTACTTTGGAGCCATCGCCGTGTTCAGACGAGTGGGTTAAAGCACAAATGCAAGTATACGAGTATACGTTCATGTATATACATACATATATGTGTATGCATATACATTTTTATGTATATATTTTTTTTAAATTAATTCCGTCAATAGCAGATGACGACCTGATGGCAGATGTTGTTGCATCACCGGCGGCGGACACGTGTGTGCAGCTAACGACTAATTCAAGGTTAGGGACGATATCACCGGTTTTTCAGTCAACTAATCCAACGGTACAAGCTTCTGAACATATTACTTCTGCTGATGGGTACGCACAACTAGGGGCTTGCATGAGGCATCACGTTGATGGCTTGGCACATCAAAGCGCGGCTCACGCATCTGTACTACACAGTGGACGGGTACGCACTACCGAGTATAAATTCGGGCAGCATAACCTCAACTTGGGTTGGCGGTTTACCTCGTGCTAGCGGAAACTATGGACGATCGCAGTCCAATCTGACTTCTGTTTACGAAATGGAGGCACCATCTACTAATAGATCTAGCATTACCATGCTTACAGCTCATCCAATCAACACGCACTTCACTGCTGCAAAAGCGGCTGTACCTTTTTACCCTCCAGCACCATTTAGTTGCAACACACATTTTACACCAGAGCTTAACAAATCTTCCATCTACAGTACTTGGTCAGTTAGAAGCAGAACAATCCCCACGAGCACAGGTGCACTCAACCTCTTGGCAGCATACTTTGTCCTTTCATAGGAATATGCATACAGCTTATGGTGATGCTGCACCGGGTGTGGGTAGCACTCCACCAGTCAATTCGATTTTTTCTAGTGCCCAAGAAGCACCAGCCAGAGTGCCTAATAGCTACGACGCTTACCGACAGTGGCCACAGATATCTATCGGTCATACTCCTACCGCTGCGATATCTGAAATGAGGCTATCCTCTACGCACACAGCATCAAGACAAGCCATCAATAAAGATCTTCCAACGTTCTCCGGCAAGCCAGAAGAGTGGCCGTTTTTTATCACCAGCTTCGAATAATCAACTGAACAGTGCGGTTTGACAGATTTCGAGAATCTTATTCGGCTACAGCGATGGCTGAGGAGGGTGGCATTAGAGGCAGTGAGGTGTAAATTAATGGCGCCTGCAACCGTATGGCAGGTCATTGAAACTTTACCAATGCTATATGGGTGTCCATACGTCATATGTCATTCACTGCAACGCAAGCTACGTCAGGGGCCATTGGTAAGGTATGACAAGCTGGAAACCCTTATTCAGTTTGCACTTGCGGTACAAAATTACTGTTGTACTCTGAAAGCCATTGGCTTATCTTCGTATTTTTATGATCCGATGCTACTTTCTGAGCTAATATACTTTGCAAATTACCTATCGACTTGAAATTAGAGTGGGGTAGATATAGGGTTTCACTACTCCATGCTGACAATAATGAGTTCGACTACTGGCTTTTCAAATTGGCGACGTGCGCTAGTCAAATCGTCTCCGTAAATAGTCCCGGCGATGACGTTAAAGTTAACACTAATCAATTTAAGAAAAGGGTGCTCATGCACGGCGTAGTTCACACTAACAGTGCCAAAAACTCTCAACCTTATTGTGTTCAGTACAGTGGTGATCATTGACTCGAGAAATGCAAACAGTTTTGCGATTTGTCTACCAAGGTGGTCCTTTGTTCGCGACAATAAGCTATGCATCAGATGCTTCCGGAAACATTTCCTGAATAACTGCCCATTGCATTAGCCGTTGTGGTATTGATGGTTGCACAAAGCCGCACCATGTTCTGCTACATTCAAATTATTCGGTCAACCCAAACCATAAAGCAGCTGTGATGTTACATAAGGAAGAACCCGCGACAAAGACTTTGTAGCGTTACTTTCCAGCAATACTCTATGGAAAATCCAAGTGCATAAAGGCGTATGCGTTAATAGACGAGGGATCCACATGTACACTCCTGGAGAAAAAAATTGCTGAAGAGCTTGGTTTGGATAGTCCAGCAGATGAGCTGTGTCTCAGGTGAACGGGTCATATAACACAGGTAGAGCCTAAATCAAAAAATGTTACCATCGGGCTCTCTTCTACACATGAAACGTCGCCTCGGTTTAATCTTCGGAACATACGCACAGTAGCTAATCTAGATCTTCCAAAGCAGTCGTTGGTACAAAAAGTACTCTCGTCGCACAGTCATTTGCACAATTTGTCTATCGAACCATATGCTGGGGTGCGCGCTACACTGCTTCTTGGCGTCGACAATGCAAAGCTTGGTGTTCCCCTTAAAGTGAAGGAAGTAAAAGGAGATCAGCTCATCGCAACTAAATGGTTGCGCAACGACTTGGTTGGTCAGTATGTGGCCGCGGAGAGGAAGCTAATGCCCTTTCGAATAGGGTGATGCACATCTGCTCCTGTTTGTCAACTGAACGCATGGATGAAATTTTAAAGGCTAATTACGCGTTAGAGGCAGTTGGTATTAGCATGAAAGATGAACCACTAAAATCCAAAGCAGATGAACGGGCTCTCGCTATCATGCACTCGACTACAAAGTACCAAAGCGTTGGGAAACGGGTTTATTGTGGAAATTCGATAAAATCGATTTACCGAATTCGTATTCCATAGCGTTGCAACGCCGCAGTTGTTTGGAAAAATGCATGACACGGGACCCACTCTTACGGAATTTTCTCAACAAACAAATTCGTGAGTATGAAGGTAAAGGATATATTCGGAAATTAGCAAAAGATGAGATATCTCATGGCAAAAGGTCATTGTTCGTTCCAATTTTTACCGTAATGAATAAAAAAAAAACCAAAACAATACTCGTTTGAGATGCCGCTGCTACCGTCGACGGTTTCGCTCTCAACACCTATTTGATGAAAGGGCCCGACCTTCTGGCGCCTCTAGTTGGAATAATTATTTGATTTTGCGAGCGACCTTATGCCATCACCGGAGACACTCGCGAGATGTTCCATCAAATTCGAGTGCGCAGTGAAGATCAAACCCTGCTGTGCGGTTTTTGTGGCGACATGGAAATAGCTCTAGAGATCCTGATACTGACGCAATAACGGTGATGACTTTTGGTGCTGCTTGTTCTCGATCATGGCAAATTTCATTAAAAATAAAAGTGCTTCGCGTTTCGTCAACGAAAACCCAAGTGCGGTTGGGGCAATTCTTCGGAACATGTACGTAGACGATTGGCTGCAGAGCGTAGACACGGAGAAAGAATTGATCGATTTGGCGTTGCAAGTCAAGCATATACACGGCATTTGCAGGACGGCAAAGCAAGGGTAAGCTCCTCCAAGATCCTTCTATGACATACGAAAAGGTTCTGGGCATATGGTGGCTGCCTTGCTCGGACGAGCTAACTTTCTTCGCAAAATTGGATATATCCGTTTTCAGTAAAAACTCATCTGTCACAAAAAGGAGCGTTCTTCGGGTAATTATGTCTGTTTATGATCCCCTTGGCTTAATTGGGTTTTTTGGGATTCAAGCAAAAATCGTTATGCAAAATACTTGGCGATCTGGCGTCACCTGGGATGCACCTGCGCAAAAAGACGAGCACGAAGCATGGCAGTCATGGATTCGATTGGTACCACGAATACATGACGTACGTATACCACGCTGCTACCCCTTGGCCAGCTTTACTCACGACGTTTAGCTCCATACATTCTGCGACGCAAACAATGTAGCGTACGCGGCAGCTGCTTATCTAAGAGCCACCGTCAGTGGTAAGGTGAAATGTTGTTCAGTGACCTCGAAGTCGCGAGTGGCGTCACTGAAACCAGTTTCTATACCGCGGTTAGAACTGATGGGTGACATTTTCGACTTGCGACTCGCTAAATTTATTAGAAATGAATTAACCTTGCCTATCAGCGAGGACGTGTACTGGACCGATTCAAAGAACGTTCTTAACTGGATCCGATCAGACACTCGAAAGTTTAGTCAATTTGTTGGCGTAAGAATCGGAGAAATTTTGGAGTCATGTAGCATCAATAACTGGAGGTGGGTGCCTTCAGCCGACAACGTTGCCGACGACACGTTATCGCTATTCTCACCTCGTCATGATCGGGTAGCGGAACGGCAATTTCGTCGTCAACGATTGGGGTATCGGGGTCTTCACATTCTCTGTGACATGCGCTGCTGTCATTATTTAATAGGTTCGAGAAGTGCTCCCTCCATAATTTAAGAATGCTCTAGATGTCAGTCACCAGATCGCCGTCTTTGTTCATACAGGAAAACGCCCCGTTCTTGAAACCTTTTGTAAGCCGCTGAACTTTCTGGTAGAATTTTCGGGCGTTGTTCTTATTGGCCAGCATCTCAAGCTCTTCGCACTCACGTATTTCGGACTCTCGCTTCTTCTGTCGGATAATACGTCTCTCTTCCTTTCTCAGCTCTCTTTAGCGATCCTAGATAGCTCGCGTTGCGACCGATCGCAGCGTGGCTCCATAGGCAGCATATTTTCTTTCGGTAGCAGCATTACATTCCTCGTCGTACCAACTGTTTTTTCGGGCTCGCCGGAATCCGATTTCTTCTTCAGCGGCGGTACGTAGAGAACGAGAAATGTTTCTCCATTGCTCGTGCATGCCGGTTTCTTGGGCAGTACTCTCTGAAAGCAGGAGTGAGAGTGAATCTTCTGGCTGTCTGTTGTGATTGCAGCTTTTCGATGTCGAACATTCCTTGTGTAGGTAGATGTACGCTTTTCGCTGCATAGAGGCGTGTGCGCAGTTTGGCTGCAACAAGGTAATGATCCGAATCGATGTTCGGTCCTCGGATCGTACGTACATCTAAAACACTAGAAGCGTGTGTACCATCTGTCACAACATGATCGATTTGGTTTCGCGTTTTCTGATCACGAGACAGCCACGACGCTTGGTGGATTTTCTTATGGTGGAATTTGGTGCTGCAGACTACCATGTTTCGAGCCCCGGCGAAGTCGATGAGCCTCTGTCCATTACCGGATGTTTCGTTGTGCAGGCTGAATTTTCCGACTGTGGGACGAAAAATTCCCTTCTTGCCCACCCTGGCGTTGAAGTCGCCAAGCACGATTTTTATGTCGTGGCGGGGCCAGCGCTCATAGGAACGTTCCAAGCGCTCATAGAAGGTCGTATCGTCCTTCTCTTCCGTCGGGGCGTGGGCGCAAATTAGCGATATGTTAAAGAAACGGGCTTTGATGAGGATTGTTGCGAGACGCTCATCCACCGGAGTGAACGACAGTACTTGGCAACGAAGTCTCTCTCCCACAACAAATCCGACACTGAATTTGCGCTCTTTTACATGACAGCTGTAGTAGACGTCGCAAGGTCCTATGGTTTTCTTGCCTTGCCCCGTCCATCGCATCTCTCGGATGGCAGTGATTTCAGCCTTTACTCTCACGAGGACATCAACCAGGCGGGCAGAGGCACCTTTCCCATTAAGGAACCGGACATTCCAGGTGCATGCCCTCAAATCGTATTCGTTATTTCGTTTGCAGGGGTCATCATCAGTGTTGGAAGCTGTTTTCATTGGGGGGCTTTTTAAGTGGAGGGTCCCAAACCCAGCGCACAACCAGCTATCCTGGAATGTTTCGCCTTCTCACTTTAGCTCACTCCCGAACGGGTGTTCGGAAGCTACCCAGAGGATACTTGGGCTAATACCGGGAGTTGTGAGCTGCTTGAACCATATGCAGAAGAATCGTCCTGGCCACTCCCAAGTGAATGGCGATCAGTAACTTTCCCCACTTGCGTGGACTTCAACATATGGAACCGTCCTCCGAGTTAGTTCATCACATCGAGCTTAATACAACACTTAGCTTCACACCTTTTACGGAAGTTGTACCTCATGTGCAAGTGGGAGAAGCTGCGTGGTGCAAAAAGATACGCTTTGCGCTTCCTTCGGTTAATAAGCAGGAGACCAGCTAAATCAAAGTTGGTTCAGACGATTTTGCAGGACACCACAGTTAACAGCGCCGAAGTTTTAATTGTTCTTATGTGCCAGAGTGAGACCTTCGGAGATGAAATTAAATGTCTACATCAAGGCCAACTGGTAAGTTGAAAAAGTTCCATTTTCAAAGGCTCGGCTTTCATAGATAAGCTTAGATTGCTCAGAATCAAAGGTCGAATCGATTCGATAGAAGGAGTCTTTTTAGCGTGAAAGTACCCATAATTCTGCCCGCACCCCCTTCAGTGACACTTCATAACCGATTTTCCCCATCGTAGATATACCCATCATCACAACGAGGTCGTAGTCAACGAAATCCGTCAAAAATAGTGAGTGGACTAAGAGCATTGGCAGGTAGCGTCGTAAGGAAGTGTCAAGTTTGCCGAATCCATAAGGCAGTACCACAGCCACCTCAAATGGGTTCTCTGCCACCTGAATGACTCGCGTTGAATATGCGCCCATTTACAAATACTGGGGTAGAATTCTTTGGACCAATAGACGTCGTTGTTGGTAGACATCATTAGAAACGCTAGGGTATATTATTCACTTGCCTCACTGTTCACGCAATGCATATTGAAATTACCCACTCTCTATCCACATAGGCATTTTTACTTATTCTGAAATAGTTTATCTGTCGTCGTGGTGCGCCTAGGCGAATTACTTCAGACAATGCCACAAACCTTAGAGGCGCAAGTCGTGTTCTACAAGCCGAGATAGCACGGTTGTTTGTTCACACCACGGGGTTGAACGACTTAGCTGGGCTCTAAGCTACCGTGGGGGTCGGCAGGTTGCGGATAGCCGGAAGGTCTGTGGTAGCAGCTTAGTTGCAAAATAAGTTTAAACGAATAAGCAATCCCCGACAATGAGCGGCCAGAAGCGGAGGATGCGGCTAAATGGCAGTCCATCCGATGAGGCTTCCGGTGACAGAGGCCCAAAGCCAATGCCTCTGAGAAATAGTTGTCTCCCTAATCATGTAAGGCCATGGGGAGCAAAAAAAAAACAAACAAAATAAAAATCCAGGCGCGGCGGTTTCCATAATGGACGGCTTCCTGGTCAGCGTCTGTTCACCATGTTAGGTGCGGCTGCTAACTGACCGGTATATGCCGTGGCGCACTGGGAGTCTCTCATCACTTTAAGAACCATCTCTGTTGTTGAAGTGAGGGGAGTGATGTGAGCTTGCTCTGCCGAGGTGTTAGCCACGGGGTGTATCAGTGACCAGCCCCTTCGGGCCCTAGTCAGGGAGTGTGTATTGGACGCAGAGGTAGTAGTATGCGTTGCCCCGGGTGAGCTCCGGTCCGTCCGTGTTTTCCGGGACCGGTAAAGCGAAGAACAGGCCTCAGGGAACTGGGGTAGGGGCACTGCCCCCAAGGGTATATCCGTTCCTGTTTATTTCGGCCCGCCCCCCTACACACGGTGCGCTGGTAAACAAAAAAAAGAATGGAAAACAAAATGAGAAATAGAATTACAACCAACAACAGCAGTAACATTTATGGAGCCATTATGGGCAGTGGAAATGAAAGCCCGGAAGAGGCTAACAGAAAGGTACCAGGTGCAAGTGGATCGAGTGATCTACTACTGGACCTAACCGAGGAGTACAAGACCTCCAAAGGCCATATAATCACGGGGGCTGATCCTTTTAAGCGCGCACCAAAGCTGAGACGGAGTCCTATCAAGACGCTCAGTGTAGAAAGGCCTGAGAGAGCAAAATCGTCGCCACCTGCGTTGCAAGAAAGCAATGAAAAAGCAGCACAATCGGGTAATGATACCTTAACGCTTCTTGGTGAGATGATTGCGAAGCTGACTGAAGCAATGCGTCTACCGCAACGCTCAATTAACAACAACATAAGGAAACTCCTTGAAACGATCACCAAGCTGCACTCGAAAGCTCAGGAAGAAGCAAAAAGCAAGGAAGCCAAGCGAAACGTTCTTGGAAGTGTAATGGCGGAAGGAACACCAAAAAGACCACGCGACGATAAACAGCCGGGCAGAAAAACGCCACCTAAGAAAAGTAAAACCACACGCGAAGAAGAACACAAAGTGTCAGCAAGTGCAGACAAGAAAGTCGAAGGAGAAAGTAATGCCAAGAGGACAAACGGGGCTGTGGAAAGTGGCTGGATGAGTGTCAAGCGCAAACCAGCCAAGAAGAAAGTGACAAATAAACCACCCCCGAGGCCGGATGCGATTGTCATTGCGCGTGCTGGAACAATGACGTACAGTGACATTCTCAGGGTGGTTAAAAAAGATGATGCCCTGCAAGAATTCGGCGAAAACATTACGCGCATAAGAAAGACGGCCAAAGCGAAATCCTGCTTCAATTGAAAAAAGAGCAGATGGCCAATACAGGAATATACCAGAAGAAGATTGGCAAGGTGCTAGGTGACCAGGCGCAAATCAAGGTCCTCACCCACGAGATGTTAGTGGAGATCCGTGATTTGGATGAAATCACAACCAAAGAGGACATAGGTGAGGTAATACGAACGTAAGTTAACGAGCTTAACCTATTTAGTGAAAACGCAATAAAAAGCGTTAGAGCGGCGTATGCAGTCACGCAAACAGCGGTGATCAGCCTACCAGCACTGGACGCAAGGCGACTGCTTGAGAAGCAAAAACTGAAAATCGGCTGGACGGTATGCCGAATAAGAGAAAAGCCTGACTTGAGGAGGTGCTACAGATGCCTGGAGTATGGACACCTAGCGAGGGCATGTACAAACGAAGACGACAGAAGCCAGAACTGTCTCAAATGTGGAGAAAAGGGTCACCAAGCTAAAGTATGCGAAAAAAAGCCCTTCTGTGGAGCTTGTAAAAGAAATGGAAGAGAAGATACAAGCCATCAGATTGGAAGCATAAAATGTCCCCTGTATCAAGCGGCGTACATTAAAACCAAAAAATGAGGATTGAGCAGATCAATCTAAACCATTGCGAGGCTGCACAAGAGCTCTTAAAACAAAGGGTATACGAAAATAAGGTGGATGTTGTGCTAATCAGCGACCAGCATAAAAACCTAAACGCCGGAACGTGGGTCTCGGACAGGAAAAGTAAAGCTGCTATTTGGGCCTGTGGGGGAAATACCCTGCAGGACAAAGCGCACACCCACAGTGATTACTATACCCGAGCAAAAATATGTGGCATATATTTCTACAGTTGCTTCGCGCCACCGAAACTGACACAAGCAGAGTTCGAAAACCTACTGGATGAACTTGTGCAAAACGCTCGTAGTACCACACCAAACGTGATTGCGGGTTATTTCCATGCGTGGGCCTTAGAATGGGGTAGTAGATACACCAATAAAAGGGGAGATGCCTTGATCAAGGCATTCTCACTGCTTGATGCGGTTCTGCTAAACACTGGGGGAAAAAACACCTTTGAAGTGAATGGTCGTGCATCAATAATAGACATCACTTACGCCAGCAGGGCGCTAGTACGATCAGCAAGCTGGCAAGTGTGTGATTTTTACACAGGCAGTGACCACCTTGCCATTAAGGTGGACTTTTCGCATGGAAAAGAAGCCGTACAGAAAAAACAGAATAAGGGCTGGAGGGTGGAGACGCTTGATGAAGAAATGTTCCAAATCATGCTAGAAGAGAACCCGACTAACACCAACGATGTGGAACTACAGGCGGAGCTGCTAGTAAAATATGTTAGCAGAGCTTGCGATGCCGCTATGTGCAGGAAAAGACAGAGCGCTCCCAGAAAACCTGTATACTGGTGGAACGAGGAAATCAACACCCTAAGAAGCGAATGCAAAAAAGCAAGGCGCCTTTCCCAAAGGAGTTATGGGTTGGCAGAACACTCCAGGCTCCGCGAGAACTATAAAAAGAAGCGGAAACAATTAAAGAAAGCCATTAAAAGCAGCAAGGAAGCCAGCTTTAAAGAACTGTGCCAGAATGTGGACGAAAACCCGTGGGGTGATGGCTACAAACTCGTTATGACTAAGGTCAAAGGAGGCAGAGGACAGGCACCAACTTGCCCCATTCTTTTAGAAAAAGTTGTACGTACACTCTTTCGAAAGCAAGACATGCAACCAAGCCAGACACAGTTCCACGCAGCAGAAAGCAGTGTCACAATCAGTGAAGCAGAGGTGATTTTGGCGACGGAAAGTTTCGGCAATGCTAAGGCTCTAGGACCTGACGGCATTCCGAACAAGGCACTGAAGACGGCTATCAAGCGCAATGCAAAACCATTTGCAGAACACTTCACCAAGTGTATAAATGAAGGCATGTTTCCGCAAGTAAGGAAGAAGCAACAACTGGTCCTACTTCGAAACTAAATAAGCCAGCGGGTGACCCAAGTTCTTATCGGCCACTCTGCATGATAGATACTATGGGTAAAATCTTGGAGAAACTAATCTGCACGCGCCTGGAACAGCATCTGGAGAAAATGCCGGCTGAACTATCCGAACATCAGTTTGGTTTTCGAAAAGGTCGTTCAACCATCGACGCCGTCAGGAGGGTGACAAACATTGCAAACAAGGCTATTGAGGGTGACAGGTGGATGCATGGGGATAAAGAATACTGTGCAGTTGTCACTCTGGATGTCAAGAACGCCTTCAACTAGGCATACTGGCCACATATTATAAAGGCTCTTGAAGAAAAAAAAACCCCAGCATACTAAACAGTTATCTGTCGGAAAGAGTACTTCTGTACAATACAGATGAAGGCCCTAAGAGATATACAGTGACGGGCGGAGTACCGCAGGGATCTGTGCTCGGCCCGATCCTATGGAATGTACTATATGATGGGGTACTGCAACTCCCAATGCCGAGGGAAGTGCAAATAATAGGATACGCAGACGACATTGCGTTAACCATAGTCGCCAAAACAATCCCTCAGATTCAGAGTATCTGCAGCGAGGCCACAACGAAGGTCAAACAATGGCTAACGGCGGTTAAACTACAGCTAGCAGGGCAAAAAACAGAAGCAGTTCTCATTACGAGTAGAAAAAAGTTAGAAACGACCACACTAAACATTGATGGGTTTAACGTCACAACACAGCGGCACTACGATATTTGGGTGTAATGATCGATGCTCGACTAAGCTTCAAGGAGCACATTAAAAAAGCATGCGGAAAGGCAGCCATGGTGACGGCGGCACTGTCAAGAATCATGGCCAACATCGGTGGTCCCACTCAGAGTAGAAGAGCGCTCCTGGCTAAAGTTACCCAGTCTACGCTCATGTATGCAGCACCCATATGGGGTAAAGCCCTGATACAGAAAACATACGCGAAGAAGGCGAAAATAGTTTTTAGACTTATAGCCCTTAGAGTTCCCTGTGCTTTCAGGACAGTGTCGCTTGAAGCAGTGTGTGTCATATCGGGTATCATGCCACCAGATATAATGGCCTCTGAACTGGGTAGAGTGTACGACAAAGCCAAAAGCCTAAACAGGAGATTAACGCCGGAAGAGCGTAAAGAAGAAAGACTGGGAAGCATAATTGAGTAGCAAAATCGCTGGGACCTAGCGACAAAAGGCAGATGGACGCATAAGCTTATCAGAAGCGTACAGGCTTGGGTTGAGAGAGGACATGGTGACACAGATTACTACCTCACACAGTTCCTGACGGGGCATGGATGCTATAGAGAGTATCTCCAAAGACTCGGCCACGAGGACGCAGCTGACTGCTTGTTCTGCGGCAACGGTAGTGAGAACGTGGAACATGTGTTCTTTTCCTGCCCGAGATACGAATCTGAAAGAATGTGCATTGAAGAAATCATAAAAAAAAGAACCCCAGGCAACATTGTAGATCACATGCTGCGGTCGAAGTTGGTGTGGGCCAAGATGAGAGAATGGTCCGCAAATGCGTTACAGGAACTGCGAAAAAAGGAATGGGAACGCAGTAAAGAAAGAAGACAAAGAAATAATGAAGGGTAGACGGAGAGAGAGATATAAGTGAAGAGCCATAATGGCTAGCTTGGCCCTGCGATGCAATGCTTAAACGGCGGTACCGCAGGGCAAACTAAAGCTACAGAAGTCGGAGTTAGGGCTTAGTACGTAGGTGTACTGTTTCGCAAGTCCAGTTTAGTAGTAATACTGACTGTGCGTGGTCCCGAATGAGGTGCACCCTTAGCGATCAGTATGAATCGTGCATGCCATCTATACTGATGGTATCTATGTAAGATTCCCCCTTCGGATAAAAAAAAAAGCCGAGATAGAGAGAATTTCGTCTGATAAGATACAGCGAAAGTACGCGGAGGTGCAGTGGCGTTTAATACCCCCGGCCGCACCGCATATGGGCGGAGCATAGGAGAGGATGATTCGCTCCGTCTAATCTATTTTATCGGACGTACTTAGCGCGAACATTATACACGAGCACATATGTACATACATTCCTCTGGCTACAGCAAATGATGAGGCACTCGCTCCGAATCAATTTTGGCTTGGTGGGTCAAGCGGACTACGAGAACGAAGCATTGAAGACAGCAGCGAAGCCACACTTCGGAAAAACTTTCGGTCCAAAGTAAAGCGAACGAAGAAAGCTCGTCCTTTTACTTTGGGGCCATCATATATGCATATACATGCATCTACATATATAAATAGGTATAAATAATAAAATGAATTGTAAAATATTTTTTTGTTGATAAAAATTGTAGATTTTTACAGACGTAAGCGTAAAATATTTAAATAAAAAATATTCACAGCCGACGTTTCAACAGTAGTCACGCACCAACCCATTCGGCTACGGCGGCCGCCAGTATCCGGTATCACTCATATAATATTTTTTTAGGGCTTTTCAATTATTATTCTGTCACTGTTCGTACTTTCACTATTACAAATATTAGTTTCTACGCCCTGAGAAAAGCACTGCACATCTTGAATGGTCGCGCACATGGAATTCTCAAATTGACTTTTCAATAGAGCATTTTCTTCACGAAGAATTTTAAGTTGGTGTTCATGTATTAGAGCCTGTTACCCTTTGTCTATTTTCAATTGGTCCATAGCTTGCTTTAGCTCCCCTATCTGGGAGAGCAATGTTTTTACTACACACAATTTCAGACATTTGACCTAACACTTCTCGGGCAAATTCCATGAAGGGCACGTGCACCAAGCCACCGCCGGCACTAACCGCGCACATCGCACCAATTACGCCACTGTGGCCTTTTTTATTGCCTTTATCACTCATATCTTAATTTTATTTGAATTAACAAATTTTTGATTGAATTATTAATGATTGATTATTAAATTTAATGTTAATAATTGTTTTTGTTAATAACTTGTGGTGGAATAACGACTGACTGCAAGCGAGCGTCTGCACTCGTTGACAATTACACTCAAACTCACTACGCTAGCATAAATCCTTAAAGAGCAAAAATACTGCTTCCTCTTGATCTTCCATCAAAAGTGCTCAAACCATTAACATTTGTTTTTTATGGCGCTCGCTCCTTCGAGTATATTTCTGCCTTGAAGAACTTCCTCATAAAAACAATATCTGTCGTTCGGAGTCGGCTTAAAACTGTAGGTCCCTCCATTTGTGAAATAACATTAAGACGCACATCACAAATAGGAGAAAGAGCTTGGCCAAACACCCAAAACGGGTGTAAGCTCTTAAACCTGTCATTGGGTGTTTGGCCGAAATTCTACTTACATATATTTCTGGCGTGGGTCGTGATGTTTTTCCACAAATGGGGGGACCTCCAGTTTTATGCTGTTTCTGAACGGCAGGTGATTTTTTATGAGGAGCTTTTTCATGGAAGAAATAAACATCCTTACTGTCTACAAATTTCTGAAATCCAAAAACTTGTTAAAACGAATCCAAATTTTTATTTTATATTTACTGCTTCTTCAGACATCCGATGGTCCATGTTTCCAGAGCTGCGCTTCTTTATGTTTGTACAACTTGTTATTATTAGCAATAAATATTATAATAATATATATATGCATGTATGGGTAGATGTACGCATCGATAAGAACTTACATTCCATTTTTTTCGAACGCGAAAAAATGCAAATTTTTTTTCAATCCAAGCACATATTTGTTGTAATGTTACTCGTCCATTTTCCAACATTGCCATGCCGATTATATGTGAGTAGTTGAAAGGAGGTTTTTCCGTTGTGTCTGTTTGATAGTTCATTGCCGATTTCTGATATTCTCCAAAGTCTCTAAATTTTAGCGTTACAAAAAATGTATAAATTAATATTTTATTGGATCAAGACTCTTATATAAAGTAAAAATTGTATTTTTCCTATTGGAGATAAATTTCGTGGTTGTAAAAATGTTGTCACTAAATTATTCTCTAGGCTGATAGAAACATGATTGCGCCCATCAAAGAGTGCATGACGTGATCTTTTTTTAGTTTAAAGCTACCAAAATTGTAAGTTAAAAAAATGTATAATTAAAAAAAGGCCACTCTAGCATTTAAAGCTTATGCTGAGATGATTTCAATTCTATTGAAAATTTCTTGATTCTTATCAAATTTGATGTTTTGAGAGTGCAAATCTTATTTGTTGCTCCTTTTGCGGTTATGTAAGAATATCGGAGCTTTTTATCTGAACTCTTCTTAACACTTAAAACCTTTTTTTATATTTTAAAGACCCCTGGAATTTACTGAATATAAGTTAAACTCTTAGAGGCGTATTCATAGTAAAAAATAAAATGAAGAAACCATAACGATCTTTTTGAAAGGGAGTACCTTATATTGTTAAACATCCTCAAATATGGCATAAAAGTGTTTTTCGTCCTTTTTTAAGGAAATTCTCTTCTCATAAGTTTTAAATACAAGGATGGATGTTTTTTTCACATGTTTTTTATTGTACATAACCATAACACATTTACATATATATATATATATATATATAACCGTAACACACTGATTTAAAAAAACGCTCATAGTAACGGTCACAAAGTTTTGTGAATAATTTGGTTTTTTTTTTTCTTTGAATGGGCTTTTTTGAATCCAAAACTGGGCAACATTACAGTTGCGAGGGAGAGATTTGACTGTTCGAAGGAGAAGAAGAACAAACTTGGAAAAAGATGTAAATAAAGCGAAGAAATGTGACACACCAATAATCGCAGTCACCGATAATGTGACCATTCGATAAAGAGAAAAGCCAAATAGAACTGAGTGAATTATTGAACTAATTTTTAAAAAAATTTATGTTTTGCAAAATTATAAATATTATATTTTAATTACAAGAGGCTGGAAAAATGAAGAAGAGGCTAGAGAACAAAAAATTCTAAGTCAAGTCTCGAAAACGGTAATTTGGTCACACTGATAACCAGTTGCACTAGGGTGATGTCACGAAAATCAGCTGATGTTGTCAAATTCACTAAGAGCAAAGTAATGCTAATATGGGGTGTAGGGCAGATCGCCTCCGCGTGGTGCACCCTGGGTAGCGCTAAATGATCTGCGGCCTCAACGGCCTCCTGAACGATGACGACCCTCCCTCGCTTTTTCGGATTTGGACAAATTCTTTTTCACTACTTTTCGACTTTTTTTCTAACCCCTGTGCTGGTAGTCGCGGCATTCTGTCACCTGAGTATGCTGAGGTGAAACTCAGCAGAAATGGCTGATGGGCTAATGACGTGACTGCCCCCGTCCCGTTAAAACCCTGGCAGGCCTCGGAGTACGTTCCAAATCCGTAGCCATTGGGTTGGCGGTGTAGGTGCGGTTGAGACGACTCCCGTCTTTGTGTCCGGTCTGGCTCTGAACGCATGCCCCATAAGGACATGCGTCAACCCTCGCATGGCCTCCCTGCTATGGCACAGACAACCATGGGACCATTTAAGGACGACTACACACTACGGGTTTGGATAGCGGCTTCGAGTGGGGACCCAACAACAACAACAATGAACAATAACAATAACAACACAATAACCCTGCAGAAAGCTTCAGGGGGTAGCGGGAGTTCGGAACCGAACCCCAAAACCACCTCTCTCAGGACGGGAGGAGGGAAATCACCTCCCAAAAAACCTACGCCCCGGGGGGTAGTCTCTAGTGGGGGTAAGGCGTCGGACTCGACGTGTAGGGCAGTGACCAAGGGGGACACCGGGGGAAAGTCGGAACCGACTTTCTCCATAAATTCGGGGGTTAAAGGTGGGAACCCACCGGAACCGTCTGCAACTCCTAGAGCAGTGGCGCTAGATGGAGTAGCCAGCACCAGCAAAGGACTTTCACCTAGCTTTCCGGGGACTTCGGGGGTATCTCTTCGAGGACCCTCCGTTAAGCCTAAACGGCAGCCTGGCCAGAGTAAGCGGTCCTTCTCTGACCTTCGTATGGCTACCAGGATCCTGGAGCGCTACGGTGGCCAGAATGACCCTCAGTTATCTGAGAAGCATTCTCAGACGCTCCTGGGCCAGGAGGTGGTCAGAGGAGCAGAGGAGGGCAGCGGAAAGGGAGTGGAAGCGAGTGCGCCACACCTGGGCTCGGGAGTAAAAAGGCAACGCTCCCAGGAGGAAGACGTCTCCCAAGAGAAGAGACCCAAGATTGGTGGTGGCCCACCAAAATCGTTTAGCGCAGTCGCTAAGCAGGCGGGCTCCATCATTCTCGGGGTGATGGACAGCGGTAGAGAGGACGGCGCTATCTCTAGGGAGGAGTGGAAGAGGGTAGCGTCCGCCATCTCTGCCGTATTCATGAAGGTGGTGAGGGAAAACCCTGGACCACCTCCAAGCTGTGAAAGTGCCGGATGGCACTACGGTTCCTACAAGAGAATCGTCTGCGCTGACGAACGGTCAGCCTCGATGTATAGGGCGGCAGTAGCCTTGGTGGGAGAGGTATGGGAGGGAGCCAGGCTGAAGGTAGTGGACAGAAGGGATCTACCTGTGCGTCCGGGAGCACGTGTCTGGCTCCCCTCCGAACCCTCTGCTTCGAAGGAGATGGAGGGAATCCTCCACTACTGTAACCCCAAACTTCCCACGCACAACTGGAGGGTGGTTAAGGTGGAGAAGACTGAGGGATCCTATCGGCAAGCGCTGATTCTGCTGAATGCAGAGTCTCTCAGACCTCTTGCTGAAGCAAAGGGGGTCATCAACTATGGCTTCGAGAAGGTAGTCCTTAAGGTCTACCAAACCGATGCCAGAGGAGATGCCCCGCACATCCGGAAGTGCTGGGAGAAGCTGAAAACCCTTGAGAGACTGATTGACCTGCACATAAGAAGCGAAATTCCTCGGGGTCGACTGTCGCATACTCAACATGCTTATTGCAAGGGTAGATCGGTGGAATCTGCCCTACATACAATCGTGGAAGAAATCGAAGAGTCTCTTCTTCAGAAGGAGTTTGCGGTAGGCGCCTTCCTCGACATTGAGGGGGCTTTTAACAACGTCCTTCCGGAGGCAATTACCAGGTCTCTAGGTAAACTAGGGGTCGAAACCGACCTTATAAGACTTATCCACAAAATGCTTAGCGACAGAACTGTCACGGCAGAGTGGGGCGGTATCTCCATCCAGCGGCAGGTGAGTAGAGCCACTCCGCAAGGTGGGGTTCTCTCACCATTCCTCTGGGTTGTTGTTCTAAATGATCTGTTGGAGGAGCTGGTGAAGGGAGGCTGCAGGGTAATTGCCTACGCGGATGACGTGGCACTAATTGTTAGAGGAAAATTTTTGGATACTCTGTACAACTTGATGCAGGGATATCTGAATGCAGTTGTTAGATGGGCCGGATTGTGGCCTGTCGGTGAATCCTCTTAAGACGGAGCTCGTCCTATTTACGAGAAAATATAAAATACCCTGAGCTCAACATCCCTCACTAGGGGGCGCTCCTCTGATGCTTTCTGACAAGGTGAAGTACCTTGGTATTATTCTTGACAGCAAGCTGACATGAAAGCCCAATATTGAGGAAAGGGTGAGGAAGGCAACAATCGTCTTGTATGGGTGCAAGGGCGCAATTGGCAAAAGAAGGGGCACTCGCCTTGAGTTGTTTTCTGGCTGTATAATACTATTGTGAAGCCTATCTTGCTATATGGAGTCATAGTCTGGTGGAACTCACTAGAGAAGACGACATTGGTGAAGAAGCTGGAAAGAGTTCAGAGGTCGGCACTCATTGGAATCAGTGTGGCGCTTCGAACGACTCCTACTCTGGCGCTCAACGCAATGTTAAATGTGGTACCCGTAGATATCGCAGGCAGAACTGCCGCTACACGTACCGCAATCAGACTGAGGGGCTGGAGCTTTAAGCTCAATCTCCCTTATGGGCACTCAAGCACCCTTAGAAACTTTGAGTTCATCCCCCTGTCAACAGACCAGTGTATACCCTCATTTAGTCCAACCAGAACATTCTCCACTCACATCCCGTCAAGGGAAGAGTGGCCGGGGGGCTACACTTGGGGGCAGGGCCTGGTGAACTTGTTCACGGATGGATCGAAGTTGGAAGGAAAGGTTGGCGGCGGAGTCTTTTGCGAAGGGCTCCCCATCAGACTTAAATTCAGGCTACCGGACCACTGCAGTGTGTTCCAGGCAGAGGTAGCCGCAATCAAGGAGGCAGCTGATTGGCTGCTCAAATGTGTACTAACAGTCAAGAAGGCAAATATTTACTCCGATAGCCAAGCGGCAATAAGGGCCCTCGGGTCTATGACGGTGCATTCGGAATTGGTCAAGGAATGCTTGACCTCACTTTCGACTGCGTCCGAATTCTTTGACATCAGCCTCATCTGGGTTCCCGGTCACAGCGACATTGCGGGAAACTGTGAGGCGGATGAGCTGGCTAGACAAGGGACATGTGAGGTGATTTCCCCGCGGAGGGAGAAAATTGGAATCCCCCTGACTACCTGCGGTCTGCTCCTGGAAAGATGGGCATCGTGCAAACTCAGCGAGCGCTGGGAAAATGCACAAACGTGCAAAGTCGCGAAATCCTTCTGGCCACGTGTGGACCGAAGGCGCTCGGGTGAGCTTCTGAGGCTGACTAAATATCAGCTCTTCAATCTAGTGGGTTCTCTCACAGGACACAATGCGCGAGGAATGCATGCTGTGAGACTTGGAATCACCTCGAGTCCTTTCTGTGCTGGATGTATGGAGGATGAGGTGGAATCATCTCAGCATCTTCTCCTTAGCTGCCCTGCCCTGGCGGGGCTAAGATTCAGGCATCTTGGCTCTTACTTCTTTGCCACGCCTGCTGAGATAGCTGGCGCTGACATTAAAAATCTGATGAGTTTCATCAGCAGCATTAAGCGGTTGACGCAAACATAGTCATCGTTCATAATCCGCACGCTCCTAACCTTCCCATCACCACCTCTCCCCGCCGTCTCCCTGCACCTCATCGGTCCTTTCCCTCTCCTCACTTCCTTGACAATGGTATCACAAAGGACGAATCTCTCTTCGTCCAAGTGTGCCCACTCCCTGGGCAACCATACTAACCTAACCTAACCTAGTTCTCTTTCGTTGAAAAATAAATTTACATCCGATTATTAAAATCGAAACAGCATGGCCCCGACGCCAACAAACCTTAGAGATAACAGGTTCGCTAGCTTCAAATCACCAGCTAAAACGAAAAAAAAGTAAAAAGAATTAAGAATATTTTATAAATCTTCCTAAAATCAATCTTCTGCGATTGATGAAAACAAGCCTTTAAAAACGTATATCTTATACATACATACATATAAAGGGTGATTTTTTAAGAGCTATAGGAAAGTTTTTCAAAAAAACACACGTAAACTTCAGAAAAATGCATGAAATTTTTATTTAAATCGATAGTACAGTCCATATAATTTAATGTTTGAAGATTATTTCATGCAAATGTTGACCGCGACTGTGCTTCAAATGCCCCATCCGCTTAGTCCAATTTTGGCATACTCTTTCCAAGATTTCGGCCGGTATCTTACATATAAATGTTTTAATGTTGTCTTCCAATGCGACAATTGAAGCAGGCTTGCCTGAATAGACATGAGCTTTAACATAGCTCCACAAAAAATAATCTAAAGGCGTTATATCGCAGGATCTGGGTGGCCAATTGACAGGTCCCGAACGTGAAATAAAATGTTCACCGAACTCGCCTCTCAACAAGTCCATTGTTACGCGTGGCGTGTGGCATGTGGCACCGTCTTGCTGAAACCACATGTCATGCAAGTGAAGCTCTTGCATTTTGGGCAAAATGGTAGCGCTCATCATTCACAGTTACGTTATGATTCGCAGCATCTTTGAAGGAGTACGGTCCAATGATACCTGCAGCCCATACACCGCACCAAACTGATCTTCACTCTGGCTAAGTATTTTGTGTTAACTCCTCCCCTTCTAAGTGAGGGGATACTGCCGCTTGTCCCCTTTGCTTCTTAACAGTTGCGAGTACATTTATGCCGACGATAGTAACAAATATTATTAGGATCATTTATCACTCGGCGTATCCAAGAACGTCACTAAATAAGTGCCTCTCGTTAGGAAAACAGTTTCGTTATCAGAGGTCACTATTGCGCTATGGTCGTTTATAACAATCAGCCCATCATCTATTTCCTGAATAGGATCTAGCTGCCGGAATGTTGGATTGCATTTTGCTATTGTGCTGGCCACTAATTGTTGAGCACATGTCATAACGGTCGATTTTCTACAAAATTTCATTACAGATCCTGCACAGTCATCTAAAGAGAATATATCTTTTCCACATACCGCTACGGCATTTTCTCGTAAGGATAGCATTTTGTTATTGTGTGATACTGGTAGTATAATTTTATTCTTACAGATAATGTTAGGTCTTAACTAAGAAATGGAATAGATTATTATCATGAAAAACTTTAAACTTAGAAACTAACAGCAAATCAGTTACAGTTAAATTGTTGAGGAACTCGGTTTTAAGAATTGAAGCTATTTCGACGTTATCTAAAATGATTGGATTTAATAATCCTAATTGTGGTAACGCAATTGGTAAAATTATATTGTCCCGGTCATTGATAATAGCCCTATTTCTGGCTAGAAGAATTTCGTACAGATGTTATCCCCAAGTTTGTCAAGATCTAATATAACTTTTTGGAAATCGTCAATCGTAGTTTACAATTCTGTCGTTTGCTGTTGCCATAAAAACTGTAAGTATAAGAAGTCTACGGAAGAAGAGGAAAAAAAAAATTAAACTAAAATATATTATTTAGGTAGACTAATGTATATTATCGAATATTATCCTTATGGACAATTCTCCCGTTAACTCTAATCGAGGACCCAAATACTCTTGAACAACGCCCTCCACATACAAGGACGTGAGTTTGTTTCCCAAACGTTTATTTGATTTGATATGCACCTTCTCTCCTACTGAAAAGGTCCTTGCAGATCTATTTTTGTTATGGATTCTCAAAGCTGCCTCTTGCGCTTTTTCGACCCTATTTTTGGTTTCTCGCATTTCTCCTACCCGTGAATGGAAGACATCCAGAGGTTTCTCTCCTATCACCGAGTGGATACTTTTGTTATATTCGACTGTGGTTAGCAAGATTAAATCTGTTGTATCTTCAATTCCTTTTTCTAATTTCAAACATCTAGCTATTTCTCCTATAGTACTATGAAACCTCTCAACCTGTCCATTTGAAATAAGCATTTACTATTTCGATATCGAAAAAGTCTCTAAGACAAGATCTAATAGCATTTGAATTAAGCGACTTTTCGTTATCGCAAAAAATAGTTTTGGTACCTGCGAAAAGGTTGACTAATTGTAAGATACGTGGTTTTATATTATGTCAACTATAGTTCGTGACGGAATGTACTGCTCAATCGCAAACTTTGATAGCTTGTCGACGGTATGGCACCCAGTAAAGTGCCTAACGTATTTAGCTTTTACGCAAATTCTGCAATTTGACGCTATTTCCTTAGCCTTTTTCTCCATTCTTGGAAAAAAATAATCATTCAGTATTTGCTTCACCATTCCATTTGTTCGTTAGGATCAAATATATTAGTTACGAACATTGATGTGTGACGAAATGTGGTATGAGGAAACATTTTTACTAGTTGGTCCTGAATCTGAGCCAACAAAGGTAGCTCGCAATAGAGGCCATTAACCACATCCGTCTCTACCGCTTTTTTATACAAAGTTTCGTTGTCAGAAAATATAAGGTGATGCCGCATGTTGTTTCCGAAAATGACAATTGTCCTCTTGGACGGGTGGTTTCCAGATTCTAAAATTAATTGATTTCTATCCACATTCACTGGTTCTGACAGGGTTTCTATCGTATAGGTAAGCGACTCCTCGCTGTGAATAGTGGCGGAATCTAGTTCAGGTTCAGGATCTAGGCAGTTTATGAATTGTCGTGATAGAGCATCTGCCACTAAATTATCTTTTCCTGGTTTGTAGTGCAGTTTTGCATTGTAACCCTCTATAAAAGCTATCCATCTCTTTATTTTCGGGTTCGGGTTGCGATCCCATACTGCGAGAGTTAGAGGTTGATGACCGGTGTAAATGTGTATTTCTTTAGCTCCATATAAGTAATGCGTAAGGCTTTTTAATGCCCATATAATGGCCAAAAGTTCTCGCTCATTTGAGCCAAAATGCTCTTCCTTCTTATCGAGCGTCCTCGAAATTATTGGGATCGGTCTCCCCTCTTGAGAGAGCACAGCCCCAAGAGCATGTGAAGAAGCATTTATGGTTACGTCAAAAGCTTTCCTAAAGTCAGGATAGGCTAGCATTACATCTTCAGACGTAAGTATACTTTTAAGCCCGTTAAATGCATTAGTTTGGTTTTGATCAAATGAGATCTTAATTTTTTTTGATTGTGTGGCACACACCTTGCCAAATTCCCCTCTGAGGATACTTGTTAACCGGTTTGGCAATTTGCGCATAGTCGCGAACGAAACATCTGTAGTAGCCGTTCATTCCTAAAAAGGAACGAAGGTCTTTTAATGTTGTTGGGGGTGGAAATCTTTGAATGGCTTCAATTTTCTGTGAACATGTTTTTATTCCCCCATTTGATATAATAAAACCAAGGTACTGGAGTTCGGTCTTAAAAAATTTCGATTTTTTGACGGAAATCCTTAGAGTAAGCACCTTAAAACAGTTTCTACATGTGCCAAATGGTCTAAGGTCCAAGGTTGTAAATAGTTGAGCTTTGTCCAAACTTGCTAATATTACCCCTTCTTTTGGAATAGGGTACGAATCGCGTCGTTTCGTCTTTTCTCGTTTATTTTCCTAAAGTCAATAACCATTCTTTTTTTCTTTATTCCGTTCTCATCAAAACCTTTTTTTATCTACAACCCAAATGAGATTATTGTAAGGCCATCGCGAAGGTCGTATAATGCCATTTCGGAGGAGATCTTTTATTTCTGCTGTCACGAAGTCAGCTACACCCAATGGGTATGCGTAAAATTTCGCATAGGACGGTTCATTATCTCTAATGCGGATGGTTGCCACCACGTTAGTGTTATATGGCAGTTTTTCATTTGGGTTGGGAAATACCGCAGAAACTTGTTTAATCATAGTATTAAAATTTTTCTGTATGCTCAGTGGCACAGACTCAGTCTGAAGTCGAAGATGGCTAACATCCTCAAATTTCAGAAAATTAATTATTTCCCTACCAGTGTCAAATTCAATAATATCTTTTTTTAAGTTTATATTTGCATGAACCTAATTTAACAAATCAAGTTCTACTATACCATCGAACATTGTTAGATTTGGTACCACCTCAAATAAGTGCATTTTGCATTTGTTTGTTATATTGGTGAATCCATGATACCTTCAGGCCCTCTAAAGGCCTGATGTAGTTTTTGGAAGCACCTGTGTCGAAAAGAAGTCTTATCTAACGCCTGCCTAATGTTTTACAAATCCAGGGCAGGAGGGACTTTCCCCTAAAAAATTTAACTCTTTTTCAATGTCTTCAATGTCTCTAACAGTTGCGCTGGCGATTTCCTTATACGATTTTTGGCTTGATTCGTCATCGATCCTTTGATTCAAATTGCTTAGCCTTTGCATTTTGGGTCCTGTTCTACGATCTGATAAAGCTTGTCGTTTTTGAAATTGGCCATTTCTATTACCGGTATAGTTAGTTGGTTGCCTTCGACGGGATGAGGAAGGATCTACATCCATTGGTTCCTGTTTAGTCTGCGAACCCAAATTTCTGTTTTGATAAAAACCTTGGGCTCGGTTTTGTTCATTTACATTTTCCTGACGGAACCTATTACCAGGTTAGTTCCCGTGCCTGTGTTTTTGTTTGTCTAAATTTCACCTATTATGTGCGGTTTGATAGGCGTCCTTATAGTTTCTTTGGTTGCCGTATGTTTTCTTTACTACGTCAGTTGACCTATTTGCGAAACTTGCTGCGAAAATGTAACGTTCGTGATTTGCATCGACTTCCTGGGCCAGTGCCAAAGCAGACGGCAAATCACTAGGTTCTGATGCGAACAGAATATCACATAATAGTTTTTTCAGCCCGGATATAAAAACTCTAAGGGCGTTTCCGCAATATTTTCCATTGATTGCTCCTGCAATATTTGCCTCGTGCGACATTTTTGTTTTGTTGGCGAGGGAGGATAACTTTTTCTCTACTCCATCATAAAGTTCAATAACGCTAGAAGAGCCCTGTCTTAAATTTCTCATATTTTGCAACTACAGGCTGCTGAGATAATTTGACCATTTGAGTTAAAGTTTTTTAAATAAAATCATTTGTTGCGTACAACATTTGAAGTGAAAACATTCGGTAGTACAATGTCGCGACCTCTAATATGAGAAAAAGTTAATCTGCTCGGGTATTGTTGTTGTTGTTGTTGTTGAGGTGGTTGAGCATTTCTGAGCTGAATATGCTCCTAATTAGTGACCAGCACCGTTTTACTACCACTATCTCTTTTTTTTTTTTTTCAAGTCAGATCCATTTAGTGAGGTCCAAGTATAGCAGCAAATCCTTTATCTCGATGTCTGAGATCTCCTTAATTTGCTGTAGGAAAGGCTTACCGAAGTATCGGAGTGGTGCCCTGGCTAGTCCCGGACATAGATAGTGGAAAAGACTTTCCTTCGCCCCTTCCGCTTGACAGCTTCTACAGATAGGATTGAAGGGTAGATTGAGTCTAGCTGCATGATCCCCTACTTTCCAATGTCCTGTAAGGGTTGCAGTGATGCGTGAAATGTTTGGCCGAGAACATCCTAGCAGGTCATTCGTCCTTTGGATTTTGTATGACGGCCATGTGTTTTTGGTTGTAATACATGTAGGCATTTGCTTCCATCTTCTTTCGGCTAAAGCATGATAGTGTGAAGCAATGGCTGCTTTTAGTGTGTTCAGTGGGGTGGAGGCTGCCACCGCCTCTGCTATGTCTAGTGTCGAGCCCTTTCTTGCTAGCTCATCCGCTATCTCATTGCCCCGTATGTTCCTATGACCGGGAACCCATGTCAGGGTAATTTCAAACCAATGGCTGAGCAGTTTCAGCTCCTCTCTACACTGTAGGACCAGTTTGGATGAAATGTAGTTGGAGTCTAACGCCTTAATAGGTGCTTGACTGTCTGAGAAGATAGCTACTCTTGCACCAATTTCCTTGTAGAGTTCTAGGGATTTGCATGCTTCTCTGATCGCTAAAAGTTCTGCCTGAAACACGGTGGCATAATCAGGAAGACGAATTGATTGAGATAGGTTGAGTGGCGCCGAATAAAAGCCAGCTCCCACACCACAGTTCATCTTAGAACCATCGGTATAAATTTCGATATCGTGGCTTCCAATCACCTCTCCTTTGCTCCACTCGGCTCTCGGTGGAAAACGTACCGTAAAGCCTTTCTTGAAGTTGAGGTCGGGGACTGTGTAGTCTGATCCGTTTTTGAGCAGGGGGGTCCCTGTAAGAGGATCTTACTGTGACCGTACGACCTTGTTGTCCAGCCTCTGTCCTATGTCTCTGAGTCTCACCGCGCTGCAAGTAGGTTAGGTTAAGTTAGGTTGAAGCGGTTGTCCTGTGGGACACACTCAGGCTCATAGCCCATTATGATGCCGCGTGGGGAGCTTGTCCCTATCTCTCCTAAAACCAGTGTGTGTTTTTCAAAAATTTTAAAATATCTCTGATTTCTATAGTACTGAGGTCTTCTAGTTCATTAAAAAATTGTCTACCCAGAATAGTAAACCTGCGTCTGGATAGAGCAGGGCAGTGGCACAGTAGGTGCGAGATTGTCTCTTCCTCGTCCTCATCTAGACAGCTTCTGCAGAAGTCATGTGTTTGCACACCCATCCTTTGGGCGTGTCTGCCTACTAGGCAGTGCCCCGTTATGACTGAGATCAATGTGCTAAGACTGTGTTTATTTTGGCTTAGCAGAGATTCTGTGCGTTTAGCATTTAGAGTCGGCCAAAGTTGACGGGCGATTTTGCCGGTTGCTTCATTTCGCCATCTTTCGTTTGCTTTCTTTACAATTTCTTCAAGGATGTGTAGCTTACATGTTTGTAAGGGTATCCCTATGTCATTATCTATGTGCTCGTCAGACAATTTAGTGCCGAGTCTTGCTAGTTCATCGGCTCTACAGTTACCCTCAATGTCGCGATGGCCAGGAACCCATGTTACCTTTAGGTGAAATGACTCAGCCATCTCGTTAAGAGATGTGCGGCATTTCATGGCTACCTTGGAGGTTGTCGACTGTTTTGTGAGGGATTTTATCGCCGCTTGGCTATCAGTGAAAATGTAGATATTATTTCCGGATATCGCATCACACTGTATCAGTGTCGCGGCTTTTATTATTGCCATCAGTTCAGCCTGAAAGACATAACAGTAGTCGGGGGGCCGAAAACTGTTCAGAATATACACCTCCGCCCACCCTGCGCTCGAGCTTTGAGCCATCTGTGTAAACATGGATGGACTCGCCCTGTCTCACGTCGTCCCGTTCCCACTCTTCCCTTGAGGGTAGGAGGGTCATAAGCCATGTAATGGCAAGTATAGGCGGGAGTGCATAGTCCACCAGTCTGGGAAGCCCCAAAGTGCCAGCCAGGATTTTACCGTGGCCATAATCCGTGTTTGAACACTTGTTTAGAGTGTTCAGCCTTATTGCCGCACTGCGTGCGTTATATATTGCCTGCAGATCTACCGGAAGGAGGTTTAGTGTCGCATATAATGCTTTCGATGGTGTGGTTGACATGGCGCCGGTTATCAGAACAGATGCTAGTCTTTGCACCTTGTCAAGTTTCTTGATGTTCACACCCTTCTGAAGGGCGTCCCACCATATTACTATACCGTAGTAGAGAATTGGCCTAACCACTGCAGTGTAGAGCCAATGTATCATTCTGGGTTCCAGTCCCCATTTCTTCCCAATAAGCCTTCCGCAGGAGTACATTGCGGTCATAGCTTTTCGTGCTCTGTCTGCGACTGTGAGCCCCCAATTTAGCTTCCTATCTAGTATAAGTCCTAGATATTTTGCCCTTTCTATTACTCTAAGTGGTTTCCCTCCTAGGAATATTTGTTGAAGAGTAGGTGTTTTGTGTTTCCTACTAAAAAGTATCAGATCCGTTTTTTCCGGATTTACCTCTAATCCTCGACTTTTACACCAAAGTGATAGTCTGTTGAGAGATCTTTGTTGGAGGTCACATAATGTTGGAAGGTGTTTCCCCGAGATTGCTATTACAATATCATCGGCATATGATATTATTTTACCTCTAATTTTTTCCAGTTCTTGTAGAAGATTGTTGACAGTTAGGTTCCACACAAGTGGAGAAATTACCCCACCTTGGGGTGTACCCCTGATCGGAAATTTTTTAACAAATGTGTCACCCAAATTTGCGTTTATCGTTCGCCCAGTTAGCATTCGTTCTATGAACGAGACTATTGCATTGCTTACTCCCATTTCCGTTAGCGAAGTGGTAATTGATTCCGGATATATGTTATTGAAAGCACCCTCGATGTCTAGAAAGGCAGCGAGGGTAAATTCTTTGTAGTGAAGTGATTTCTCGACTGTGTGAACTAGCTCATGGAGCGCTATTTCCACTGATTTGCCTTTGCTGTATGCATGTTGGGAAGGTGATAGTTTGTCGCTAATCCTTCCTTTGATATGCACATCTAGCAACCGCTCTAAAGATTTTAACAAAAAGGATGATAGGCTAATTGGCCTGAAGTCCTTCGGTTTCGTATGTGTGGTTTTCCCTCCTTTGGGAATGAATACCACTTTTACTTCTGCCCATTTCTTGGGGATATAGTTAAGACGTATCGCTGCCTCAAAAATTAAGACTAGTGTAGGTGCGATCATATCTTTTGTATGTTGCAAATCAGCGGGAATGATTCCATCAGGTCCCGGTGATTTGTAAGGTTTGAAGCTGCCAATGGCAAATTTTATGTTGTCCTCCGTTATGAAATCTGTTGGGGGATTCTCGTAGTGAACTATAGGGTGGGTTCTACTGTCTTCGTTGCAGAGACAACCTGGAAAATGCGTCTTTTACTCTCTTTTCTGAGGTAGCTAGGGTTACTGGGACTTGTTGATACTACTTTACGGAGTCTACTGGTCTCCGAAACGCTTTCTATCTTTTGACAGAAGTCTCACCAAGACGCCGTTTTTGCTGCCCTTATGGCATACTTAAATCTACGCTGGCATTCTTTGTATCTGTCCCACGAGTTGGTTCTCCTCGCTTCGTTATACATAGTTCTGCATTCCCTTCTGAGGTTTGCTATATCAGTGGACCACCATGGAGGTTTCGGTTTTCCTCTTCTTGTTCTCTGAGGACATGCTGCTTTCGCAGCTTGTTGAAATGCTGAAGTCAGCTCATCAACCACTGAGTCGAGCTGTGGCTCGGAGTTAATTGTGTATGTCGCTGCTGGGAGATTGCTGGATAACGTGGTTTCAAACATCCCCCAGTTTGTGCGTCTGCGGTTTATAACCGGCTTGAACTGTTTAGTTGGCAATGAAATGGTGTACGTTAAGTACCTATGATCTGAGAAGGAGTTGTCTGTAGACACTCTCCAATCCTTTAAAATTTGGGACCCTCGTTCATTGACACACGTGATGTCTAGAACTTCACTTCTCGTAGTTGTTACAAAAGTAGGGGTATCACCTATGTTACTAATATAAAGATTGTTAGACATAATGAATTCAAAGATGTACTCACCACGTGCGTTTGTGTCTGAACTGCCCCAGACATGATGATGTGCATTAGCATTTGCTCCCAATATGAATGGGGTGCCACATCTCGATGCTTCATGAACTGCGTCTCTTATGAGTTGTGATGGAGGTGGTTGCTCCGCGTCGTGTGCCATATAAGATGAAGCAAGCCATATTGTCCTTCCGCAGGACTCCACTGCCGTGATTACGTTATCCTCATCGCTAAATTGTATTAGTAAATATACATTAATACATTTCTTTGCTAGTATGCACGACCTGGGTTTACCTTTGTCAGTGACATAAACCAATTTGTATTCTCTGCTGCTCAAACCGCAAACCCGATCTTTTACGACCCATGGTTCTTGGATGAGCACGATATCCTCTTCTCTTTCTGCGAGATGGAGGATGAGTGTGGCTGAGGCCGCCTTACTGTGGTGAAGATTGATTTGTACAATCTTCACCATCGCTGTTGTAGGTTATTGAAGGGCAGCCAACCACGGTTTGGTCTGCGTTCTCTTCATCGGATATAGGGGGGAGAGACTCCTCATCCTCCATAGCAGAGAGATCGAAGTATTCCCCCTCCATGTCCTCTAAGGTAACCCTTTCGAAGAGTTCGCCTACCATGCCGGAGTTGGAAGCCACCTCATCGTTGTCTGTGACAACCTCGTTCGCTTCCGCAGATGAAGTTATATTTTCTGCGGAAGTGCTTTTGCTAGCTACATCCTGTCTGTAGACATGGAGAGTCAGCGTTTGGAAGCCGTAATTTATCTTCCATTTCCTGTTGGCAAGTGGGTCCAAAGATTCCTCATTGAGGATTATCACGGCCAGTCTCCTCTTGCCGTCCACTTCGCCAATCTTTGCTACCTTCCAGTCGCTGGTAGGTAGTTCGGGGTTGCCTAGCTTTATTAGATCCAGGACTTCCTCTGAATCAGAGTGGAAGTCTGGTATCCAGGCTCTAGATCATGGCCGGTTAAGAATGTCTTCTCGACGGACCACATCAAGGTGGGCCCCCGGCCAAGGTTCCCCTATGCGATTAATCGCTAGGGTGTATAGGTCCACGGAACGTTGTTCAGCGCACCTTATTAATTTGACGCGAGATTGAAACCATCCCGCATCCGAGCAGCTGGGTGGAGGTCCTGGATTTTCTTTCAGGATGTCCCTATACACCTTCCAGAGGCTCCTATTGATTAAGTCCCAGTTTGCTTGAGAGATCGCACCATCATGGGAACTGCGATCAATCACTGCCCGTACATGGCTTCCTTTCGCTGCTTCCGCGAAAGACCTCTTCGGCGTGACTTTAGTCATTTGAGTGGCGGAAACCTTGGTTCGTTTGGCTTCAGCCGATGTCCCTTCACTCGATCTCTTCCGCGTGCTTGTGCGGATTCCATTTTGGCCTTCTCCCGGTGTTCGGTAATGAAGGTTTCAGCCCACGCCTTGGAGTCTGACTGTTCCTCCGTCAGATCCTCTTCTCTAGTGTCCTTCAGTCTCTCCAGGATTCTGAAGGCCGATCGCCTGGTACGATAGTACCTTTCTGACGCACTTATTTGCTTCCGGGGGTGGGTACTACCCGGGGCAGTGATAGTGCCAGAAGGGCAGGCATCGGAAGCCATTGGCTTAGCCATGTGATCCGATGCTGCCGACGTTGATGGGGGTGTTTCTCCTTTCGGAGTTTCCGTGCCACCTGGAGTGACAGGGACAGCAAGGTCTGCTTGTCTTTTGACAGGGCAGCTCTTGCTTCCCAAGGATTTTGTTGCGAGGGGGGGTCTATTGCTGGCACCAGACGTAGATGGAGTGTCATCCCCAACTTGTCTTAGGACAGGATTGGGATTGTTGCCAGTGAGAGGTCTCGCTGCCGTAGAGGCAGTCCCTGAAGGGACGGAGCGGGAGTTAGGCCCTGGCTTGGCCACAAGCTTCACTCCGCTTACATTAGTGGTCTTCCTTATTGAAAGACCTGACCTTCCTGAGGGATTTGCTCTTGATTTGTGGGTGCCTTGGTTGTCCGAGGCTAGGACATTGTTCATTTTCATTTCATAATCGTCCGCACTGCTCGACGTGGCGAGCGTGGCGGACTGGGATTTTTTAGGGGGGAGAGGGGAGATGTCGACCATGGCAGTCCCCTCTACCATGTCAAGGTCATTCTACCTCCTGAGGTGACCCAGTTCCAGAAGGGCGCCGTTAAAATACAGACGGATACCCCTGGCTGCAAACCATCCATTGGGCACGGTGACGCGTAACACCCTGGACTAGGGGGGTACAGGAGAGGAGATGATAAGATACCAGGTTAGGGATAGCAGTGGGGAGATCGTCGGTACGGTACGCTGCAAGTAGCTATTGTTTTAATGTGTAAATCTAATGGCAATATATGTGTTAGTACATTGAGCGCTTCAGTAGGACTGGTGCTAAGCGCTCCTGTAGTTAAGATACACGCTGTTCTTTGTATCTTGTTCAGCTTAGTTTTGTTGTATTTCCTTTCTGTTGCAGGCCACCAAACTAGTGCCGCATATGTTAGTATTGGCCTTACAATGGCTGTGTAGGACCAGTTGGATGATTTTGGTTGGAGACCCCATTTTTTTCCCAACATTCTCTTACATGTGTAAAGTGCTATATTCGCTTTCTTTACCCTGTACTGTACGTTGGACTTCCACCTGAGTTTGGGGTCCAGGATAGCCCCTAGGTATTTTGCTGTTTGGTTAGCGTGAGGCTGACGCCGTTTAGTTTTGGGAGATTAAAGTTTGGCACCTTGGTTTTCTTGGTGAATAGCATCAGTTAAGTTTTTCTCGGGTTTACACTTAAACCACAGTCCGTGGCCCAATTGCTGAGTAATACCAGAGCTCCTTCCATAATCTGACTGATTGTGGTTGGAAACATTCCTGAAACCATAAGCACTATGTCGCCCGCGTACGCCACCACTTTGATTCCCTTGTTGACAGAGCGTTTTATCGTGCTGCTGCCTACTTCACCGATGATTATTCTAGTTTTGAGCATGTTCTCTATCCATTCGTTGAGACCTATGTCTAGGCCTAACATGTTAAGAGCCTCAATGATAGATCTTGTGGTAACATTGTTGAAGGCCCCCTCTATGTCGAGAAAAGCGGCTAGTGAGTATTGCTTGTATTCTATGCTCCTCTCAATCGCACTTACAACCTCATGAAGAGCTGTCTCTGTGGATTTTCCTTTGAGATAGGCATGTTGAGATGGTTAAATCGTTGAGTCTGTAATCTTTTCCCTGAGATATACATCCAACAATCGCTCGAGAGTTTTGAGGATGAAGGAGGATAGGCTGATAGGTCTGAAATCTTTGGCTGTATCATGACCGCGTCTACCAACTTGAGGGATAAAGATTACCTTAACCCTCCTCCAGCTTTTTGGTATGTGCCCCAGCATAAGGCTTTTCCTGAAAAAGACCTCCAGCCAAGGAATTGTCGTTTCTCGAGTGTTCCACAGCATGGCTGGGAATATCCCATCTGGGCCGGCTGCCTTATATGGTTCAAACATTTTCTTCTTCTTCTTAATTGGCGCGATAACCGCTTACGCGATTTTGGCCGAGATTAACAAAGCGCGCCAGTCGTTTCTTTCTCGTGCTAACCGGCGCCAATTGGACACACCAAGTGAAGCCAAGTCCTTCTCCACCTGATCTTTCCAACGCAGAGGAGGCCTTCCTCTTCCTCTACTACCACCAGCTGGTACCGCATCGAATACTTTCAAAGCCGGAGCGTTTGTATCCATTCGGACGACATGACCCAGCCAACGAAGCCGCTGGATCTTTATTCGCTGCGCTATGTCTATGTCGTCGTACAGCTCATCGTTCCATCGTCTACGATATTCGCCGTTGCCAACGTGCAAAGGTCCAAAAATCTTACGCAGAATCTTTCTCTCGAACACTCCAAGCGTCGCTTCATCGGATGTTGTCATCGTCCAAGCTTCTGCGGCATATGTTAGGACGGGCATGATGAGAGCCTTGTAGAGTGTTAGCTTTGTTCGTCGAGAGAGAACTTTACTGCTCAATTGCCTACTTAGTCCAAAGTAGCACTTGTTGGCAAGAGAGATTCTACGTTGGATTTCAAGGCTGACATTGTTTTCGGTGTTAATGCTGGTTCCTAAATACACGAAGTCTTTTACAACCTCAAAATTATAACTGTCAACAGTGACGTGGGTGCCGATACGCGAGTGCGCCGACTGTTTGTTTGAAGACAGGAGGTACTTCGTTTTGTCCTCGTTCACCACCAAACCCATTCGCTTTGCCTCTTTATCCAGTTTGGAGAAGGCAGAACTAACAGCGCGGTTGTTAAGGCCGATGATGTCAATATCATCGGCATACGCCAGCAATTGTACGCTCTTATAAAAAATTGTGCCTGAGCGATTAAGTTCTGCGGCTCGTACGATGCTCTCCAACATCAGGTTAAAGAAGTCACACGACAGCGAGTCACCCTGTCTGAAACCTCGTTTGGTATCAAGCGGCTCGGAGAGGTCGTTCCCAATTCTGACGGCGCTGCTGGTGTTGAGCAACGTCATCTTACATAGCCGTATTAGTTTTGCGGGAATATCAAATTCAGACATCGCGGCATATAGGTAACTCCTTTCCGTACTGTCGAATGCAGCTTTGAAGTCGACGAAAAGATGGTGTGTGTCGATTCTCCTTTCATGGGTCTTTTCCAAGATTTGGCGTATTGTGAATATTTGGTCGATGGTAGACTTTCCTGGTCTGAAGCCACACTCATAAGGTCCAATCAGTTGGTTGACGGTGGGCTTCAGCCTTTCACACAATACGCTCGCTAGAACCTTATAGGCGATATTTAGAAGACTACTAAATTCCAATCGGCAGCCATCCTTTCATCCGACCATATTTTGCATAGAAGCTGATGCATGCACCTTACCAGCTCCTCGCCGCCATGTTTGAATAGCTCAGCCGGGAGTCCGTCGGCGCCCGCGGCTTTGTTGTTCCTTAGCCGTGATATTGCTATTCTCACCTCGTCATGGTCGGGTAACGGAACGACAATTCCGTCGTCAACGATTGGGGTATCGGGATCTTCACATTCTCTATGACATGCGCAGCTGTCACCGTTTAACAGGTTCGAGAAGTGTTCCCTCCATAATTTAAGATTGATCTGTACGTCAGTCACCAGATTGCCGTCTTTGTTCTTACAGGACAACGCCCCGGTCTTAAAACCTTCTGTAAGCCGCCGAACTTTCTGGTAAAATTTTCGGGCGTTGTTCCTATTGGCCAGCATCTCAAGCTCCTCGCACTCACGTATTTCGGCCTCTCGTTTCTTCTTTCGCATAATACGTCTCTCTGTAGCGATCCCACATGGCTCGCGTTGCGCCCGATCGCAGCGTGGCTCTATAGGCGGCATCTTTTCTTTCGGCGGCAGCATGACATTCCTCGTCGTACCAATTGTTTTTTTGGGCTCGCCGGTATCCGATTTCTTCTTCGGCGGCGGTACGTAGGGAACGAGAAATGTTGCTCCATTGCTCGCGCATGCCGATTTGTTGGGCAGTGCTCTCCGAGAGCAGGAGTGAGAGTCGAGTGGCGAATCTTCTGGCTGTCTGTTGTGATTGCAGCTTTTCGATGTCGAACATTCTTTGCGTAGGTAGATGTACGTTTTTTGCTGCACAGAGGCGTGTGCGCAGTTTGCCTGCAACAAGGTAATGATCCGAGTCGATGTTGGGTCCTCGGATCGTACGTACATCTAATACACCAGAAGCGTGTCTTCCATCTATCACAACATGATCGATCTGGTTTCGCGTTTTTCGATCAGGAGACAGCCAGGTAGCTTGGTGTATCTTTTTATGCTGGAATCTGGTGCTGCAGACTACCATGTTTCGGGCCCCGGCGAAGTCGATCAGCCTCTGTCCGTTACCGGATGTTTCGTTGTGTAGGCTGAATTTTCCGACTGTGGGACCAAAAATTCCCTCCTTGCCCACCCTGGCGTTGAAGTCGCCAAGCACGATTTTTATGTCGTGGCGGGGGCAGCGCTCATAGGAACGTTCCAAGCGCTCATAGAAAGAATCCTTGGTCGCATCGTCCTTCTCTTCCGTCGGGGCGTGGGCGCAAATTAGCGAGATGTTAAAAAATCGCGCTTTGATGCGGATTGTTGCGAGACGCTCGTCCACCGGAGTGAACGACAGTACTTGGCGACGAAGTCTCTCTCCCACAACAAATCCGACACCGAATTTGCGCTCCTTTACATGACAGCTGTAGTAGACGTCGCAAGGTCCTATGTTTTTCTTACCTTGCCCCGTCCATCGCATCTCTTGGATGGCAGTGATGTCAGCCTTTACTCTCACGAGGACATCAACCAGCCGGGCAGAGGCACCTTCCCCATTAAGGGACCGGACATTCCAGGTGCATGCCCTCAAATCGTATTGGAGGATGGTTCCATGTGTAGAAGTCTACGCAAGTGGGGAAAGTTACTGATCGCCATTCACTTGGGAGTGGCCAGGACGATTCTTCTACATATGGTTCAAGCAGCTCACAACGTCCGGGACTAGCCCACGTATCCTCTGGTTAGCTTCCGGACACCCGTTCGGGAGTGAGCTAAAGTGAGAAGGCGAAGCATCCCAGCATAGCTGGTTGTGCGCTGGGTTTGGGACCCGCCACTTAAAAAGCCCCCCCCCCCCCCCCCAATGAAAACAGCAACAAAGCCTCGGATGAGAACTTCCAAAGTTTTTGATCGCCCATAATATTCTAGCTTGGGATACGATGTGGTTGATTATAGTGGGTGATAGTTTGGATGTTTGAACACTGTCAGTATTGTTCTCAATATATTCTGTGTTGCCTGGGAAGTGTGTATCTACAAGATATTCTAGTGTGTCGGCCGAGGATTTTGTCCACTCTCCGTTATCTTTCTTCAAGAAGGAAGGGCAAGAGTGTTCCTTGGATAAAAACTTGCCTAGTCTGGCCGTGTCTTTGGTCGATTCTATGGAACTACAAAAGTCTCTCCAAGCCTCTGTCCGAGCCTCTTTGATTGCTTTCTTGTATTCCCTAAGGCAGTCTTTGTAGGGTTTGAAGTACTTGTGTTTGTAGCAGATATTGAAGATTTCCCTTGTCATTTTCCTGAGTTGACTTAAATCTTCATTCCACCAGGTAGGATAGGTTGTTTTGCCATATGTGGCGGGACATGAAGCTTCAAGTCCTTTCGTCAACGGGTCTCGGGTATTATTCAAATGAAATTTTTGGAAACAAATATCCATCTGTAAAACAAACGTTACAAGTTTTTTTTTTTCAATTTACGGGTGTGTAAGTTAACAATACGAGGCAGTGCTTCACTAGTTGTGTGGGAAGTGATGATATATTGGGAGAAAGCCCGAATTCCGACGCAAGAACTAAAGAACTATATACCAAAGTTAGAAGGTCTCTATCAGCAGTGGCGGCAACTTCAAAAGCATGCTCCAAGAACGTCGATGGATCATAAGAAAAAAGAAAAAGATTTCGTTGAAAAACTCGAGGATCTCTTCGATATTGCACACACCAATGCATTGAATATCATATCAATTGAAGAAGATGAGCAGTTCTTAAACAATCAGCGGATGAAAGGACGCCCGGGGTTTATGTATGGAATTGATTACCAGCTAAGTGCGAAAGAGACTCGAGTTTCTGAGCGAAAATTATATTACGAGAGGAGAAGAGAAAAGAACTAAGCAATAATGAAGTTCTTCAATTGAGTAAGTATTTATCTTCATCTTCTCAAGCTACCTATTTAACATGAATATTTATGTATATCGAACTAAGTCGTACTTATATTGTTAATACTATTTCTAGCTCAATCTGATATACTGATGACGTCGAGTTCAAGCAGCGGAGAAGATTTAGAAGCGCGTGCTTCAGGGGAAATTCCGCAATTTTCAAAACATTAGTCTGTACCAGCAAAACAAAAAAGAGGACGACAAATAATAATAACTCCTAAGCCTGCTGCTGCTTTGGATAAGTGCAAGATCAGTGACAGGAATGCAGTTCATATTCTTATAGCTACACTTGAAGCCCTAGGTCAAGATGTGGAGACTTTTGCGATCAACAGGTGGTCTATTAATAATTCTCGTGAGAAACTTCGCGAAAAGAAAGATACCGAAATCAAAAATATCTTAAGGATAAGGAATTGCCTGCCGCTACGATACATTGGGGATAGTAAATTACTGCCATCACTAACAGGTAAAGAGACAGTAGACCGACTTCCTGTTATTCTTTCAAATTGCGGTGCTGATCAACTTCTTGGTGTACCTGCATTGCAATCAGGGAGTGGAAAAGAACAGGTAACAGCTGTGTGCGAAACCCTTGCGTAATGTGGCCTTCGGGACTACGTGAAAGCATTGGTTTTTGACACTACTGCCTCTAATACGGGCGCTTTTAATGGTGCGTGTGTTTTGATTGAAAGCTTTCTAGAAAAAGATCTCTTATATCTGCCTTGCCGCCATCACATATACGAAACCATTTTAAAAGCCGTTTCCGAGGAGAAGATGGGTAAAACTACCGGCCCAACCGTACCAATCTTAAAAAAGTTCCAAACTGCTTGGCCACCGGAATCGTAAATAAGAAGATCAGAAAATATTTGGATCCGGTCGATGTTTCCCGAGTTCTTGATTTTATACGAAGAACGTTGCAAGAACAACAACCGGGAGAGGATTATCGAGAATTTTTACAATTGGCTGCTATTTTTCTTGGCGAAATACCATCTCGTGGAGTATCCTTCCGTGCTCCAGGAGCTATCCATTATGCAAGGTGGATGCCTAAGGCTATTTATTCCTTTAAGATATTCATGTTTCGCGATGAATTTAAATTATCACCGCGGAAAATGCAATTTGTGATATTTGCAATTTCCTTATCAGTATATATATCGAAGCGTGGTTTTGTGCACCTTCTGCAGCCAAAGCACCATTTTTGGATTTCAGTGTTCTTTCCAAAATTTATAAATACCGGACATTTGATGAAGACATCTCTCGTGTGGCTTTACAAAAAATCAAAAATCATTTGTGGTATTTATCACCTGAATCCATCGCCTTGGCCTTCTTTGACCCAAATGTGACGGCAGAATCAAAAATTAAAATGGTAAAGGCGTTGAATCGTGAGACTGATGCTGAATGTGAAAAAAGTATTAAAAGGATAACCGTGAAAACAAGTCGAGTTCCTGAATTATTAAACCAAGGACTTGAACAATTCGTCTCCAACAAAACAAACGATTCTTTGCAAGATTTAACATAAATGACGAATTCCTATGCACAGATCCTGCCCACAAACATGAAGCTTTAAAAGTAGTTTATAAACTTAAAGGAACAAATGATACGGCGGAGAGAGGTGTTAAACTAGTAGAGGATTTTAATAAGTTATATACATAAAACGAGCGACAAATGCAGTACGTGGTCCAAGTTGTAAGTGACTATCCACAGAAGTTCCCAGACAGCAATAAACAAACTATATCTAAAAATAAAGATTTTTAATTCATTTTTATTTTATTTTCTTCAATGAGTTATTTCTTTTTTTTAGTTTTTTTTATATGTTGTTATTAAACTAAATTGCAATGAAGTAAGCGTCATTTGGAACTATATATGCTAAATACTGTATGGATAATAATTTCCTTCTTCAATTTATATATGTATAATTTATTATACTTTACCAATTAAATTCTTTTACTACTTATTTACGCTGTATATATACTCAAGTAAAATTAAAAACACACTTTTAATGAAATTAAAATTTTTTGTCATTTTGGGGTAAATTTTGCATATTGAAAGGCTCGGGGGCACACCTTTCCCCTATCCGATTGGCACCAAATTTCACAGAGGTCATTTTTATATAGAATAGAACCAAACTGGAGGGTAGCCCGCGAAAAAATATTGTATATAAAAAAACAGGTCAAATAACTGCCACGCTAATATACATGTATATACATATCTGTATTTATCTAGAAAGGTTAAGAAAAGTATATGACCTTTATTTATTACTTATTCAATGAAATTTACTGTCCCCCAGTTGATATTCCAAATATTGTACTTACAAAAACCAAATATCTTCATAGGCGCAGAAGCAGCAGTCTAAAATGTTCTTTAACCATTTTAACCATCAATCATTCACCGTCTGATATGGCTCCCTGTGATTTCTACCTATTCGGAAAATGCACTTGGCCATGAAAGGAAAACGTTTTGCGTCCGTAGAGGCCATTCAAAAAGCTTTTACCGACATTCTGAAAGACATTCCATTCAATGACCAGAAACACTCTTTCGAAAAGCTTTTAGATCGGTCAAAAGAGAGTTTCGAGGCCAGAGGGGACTCTTTTGAATAAATAAATTCGAAGTTATCAGAAAAAAGCTAGTTAAAGACTTAAAGATAGTTAAGGACTTGCTTAACTTTAGAAAAATATAAAAATTTATTCATTTGAATTTAGTTTTAGGGTAGTTCTTAACACTATGTTAATATAGACTACCTGCCAACATATTTGACAGTCGTATTTATACTTATACCTCATCTTACTGTTTAAGGTACACGACTTGTATTATATATTAGTTTCTTTGTTTGCTGTTTAAGAAAAATATGTTTATCTCTTGTTATTCTTAAAATAAATATGTTCATTTTTTGTGATTCTTAAAATACATATGTTTATCTTTTGTTTTCCTTAAAATATGTTTATCTGTTGTTATTATTAAAATACATATGTTTATCTTTTGTTTTTCTTAAAATATGTTTATCTTTTGTTATTATTAAAATACATATTTTTATGTTTTGGTATTCTTAAAATATGTTTGGATTTGTTCAGCCCTGTATGATTATACTTAGAATTTACTTAACTATATTTATTTATTATTTGTGCATGAAATCGTTCCTTAACTCTTCCCTTCCTAAATTAAATCTATCTATCTCGATTTATACCGAATTAATGTTAGTTCCTTGTTCTTGCCTAATTAATTTTTACAGTTATTCACTCTAGTGTAAATTTTGTTGCAAGGGGCAATTTCCTTACCGGTGAAAATTTTTACATGCTTAGTTCTAAGTGGAGTGAATTTAAATAGTTTACAACGATTATTTATGATAGGATATTTGTAAATAGCAATGATAGAATTTTAGTTCTTTTTAAATATTTGTTCGTATGATGTGGTAATTTGTTATCAATTAGTTACGTAGAATAAAAATGTGAGTTCGTCAAATAAATATGCATCGTCAGTTCTAGTTAGAATATATTTCCTGTTAGTTATGGTTGTTATATTCGGTGATTCCTTCTGCTTGATATATATATATATAATATAAGCATGCAAATCTATATGCAAAATAAAACAGTATGCGTTTGGAGTTCACCGATTTATAACGTTTTTCTCAGCATTGCCGCCGGACAAGCAAACGAGTTTGTCCGTACATTTTTTTGGCGCCCAACGTGGGGCACGACATACATATAGTGTCTCTTAATTTTTTAGTGGCAATCGCTGATAAACGGATTAAATATTGCTTCAGCAATTACATTTTTCGCAACCGTGGATTTCTGTCAACTTCTTCTGTTTTTCATAAAACTTAAGTTTTACTGCAGTGATTCACCAACCACCAAATAATTTTCGGCTCACCATTTTCATCATTTTGTCATTTCGCAAATCACACATCCATATCTTTTCGCAGAATTTGTTTGGTGAATTATATCGCTGGAAGAAGTCAAGCAGCAGCGCGTACTAACCCGGAAAAACATGTCCCGCATAAGGACAATAGTGGAGACAAGGGAAAGCAAAACTGGGAAAATACTTTCGCCCAGTGTCGACTCGGAATTTTAGATTTCTATTTTAAGCAGGGGTTGGGCTATCAAACGCAAATCGAGAAGCTCGATCCAGAAGACAATGGTCGGGGTGACCTGGAAGACCTCTACGTCACCATCCGTTCAAAAATCCAAATGCAGCTCGGTGAAGATGAACACAATTCAATGTTCCGTGAATCAACAGCAGCAATTCCTGTCTCCCATTCAAAAATACTAGCATTAAAGCTACCCGTATTCTGTGCAAGGTACTCAGAATATAAAAATTTCATCGCATCATTCATGCACGTCATCGGAAATGAGTCAACGCTGTCTAATATTGAGAAGTTAAACCACCTCCTCAATTGCTTACAAGGACAGGCCTTGGAGACTGTGAAGGCTTTCCAAATCACCAGCGAGAACTACTCAAAGGCATTAGACAGATTAAAGCCCCGTTACGACAATAGCACGCTCATCTTCATGGAAACCATCAAGTCGTTATTCGAGCTGCCTGCTGCTGCAAAAGGTGGTGCTTCTCAGTTACAAAGTTTGGTCGACAACGTGTCTGCACTTTATAGTTCCCTATTGTCAATCGGCTCTGATAAAAACATTTCGCATTTACTGCTCATTCACCTTGTAATGGGCAAGGTTGATGAAAAAACGCTAAAATAGTGGACGGATTCGTTAGACTTCACATCGCTACCATCTTGGGAACAGTGCGCAAAGGTTCTTGAACGACACTGTCAGTTTTTAGAGTCAGCATCGGGCTCCCTCTCGTTTGGTGATTCTGGTAAATCCAGCAACAAACAGGAAAACAGGAATAAGCCGCTACGTAAGGGCTATTCGTTTTCATGTACAAATCGCTCTTGCGCATTATGTTCTAATTCAGACCACTTGATTGGCAGTTGCTCTCGCTTCAAGCAATTGGAGATTGCTGACCGCTTCGAAGAGGTAAAAAGGTTAGGTCTGTGCCTAAATTGTTTTTCTAATAGACACCAACTAGCACATTGCTCGTCCGCATTCAGATGTAAACATTGTGCTCGTCCTCATCACAGCCTACTGCACCGTGCTCCTACTTCAAACAAAATGCATTCAGTATCGTTTTCTACATCATCACTTGAGCAATCAACGTAATCTGTAAGAACTGCAGCTGCGCACAAACATCGAGAAAAATCGCCACAAGACCAAGTCATACTAGCAACTGCAGTGGTGTTCATCCGAGATGCGTCTGGCTGTTTTCAATTGGGTAGAGCGCTACTCGACTCCTGCTCTCAAGTAAATTTTATTCCCGAGGAGTTTTCCCGAAAATTGCGCCTCCCAAGAGAAAGGCATCACATGGAAATCCAGAGTATTGGGGACTCGGTAACAAATATTAAACACAAGGCATCAGCCACTGTCAAATCTCGAATGTGTGACTATGAGACACCATTATCGTTCCATGTTACATCGCGAATCGCTTATCAGCCACAGGCTGACTTTAATATCACCTCTTGGAACTTGCCGGCTAACATTGAACTCGCCGACGAAAATTTCTTTAAGCCAACACGTGTAGACCTACTCATCGGAACAGAAATCTTGTTCGACATTCTGTCTATTCGTAAGATAAAGTTAGCACCTGGGTTACCGTCACTACAGAAGACTTTATTAGGTTGGGTCGTCTCTGGCCGATATAAACGACCTACAGAGAATTCATCATCAATTTGCCTACTTTCGGTTGAGGAGTCAGTGGATGCCAATTTGCAACGTCTCCGGAAGCTGGATGAACCATCAAAGGCAGACATGTGGGCCACTGAGCAAATTAATTGTGAACAAAGTTACATGCAAACCGTGCAGAGAAACATCGAGGGGAGAGTTGTTGTCAAGCTACCATTTATAGAGGCCCCTCATTGTCTTGGCCAGTCGTACGCAACTGCACTTCGAACATTTATTGCTCAGGAGCGGCGTATAACGCGTTGTTCTGACCTTCACCAACAATACATCGCATTTATGGAAGAGTATTCCCGCCTTGGGCATATCGATGGTTTTCGAGAAAAGTGACATAATTCAAAAATACAAAATACTGAGTTGGGTCAGTTTTCTAGATAAGTGACGCGCCAATTCGATCACCTGACAAAACGACACTAACGCCATCTCTCAGAATTGCTTCAAGATTCGCTTATGACGCTTTTACAGATAAAAATATATAAACTCTGTAGTTGATTTTTGCTTTTAACGGCAAAACTCCGAATTTGAGTTAATTTTGAGTTGTGTCGCTTTTCTCGAAAACCATCAATATGAGCATCGTTAAAAATGTGGATTTCGATAATCCACATTACTACGTGCCTCAACATTATGTCCTGAAGCCAACTAGCACAATAACTAAGCTCAAGGTAGTATTCGATGCCTCCTGCAAGAGTACAACCCAAAGATCACTCAACGATATTCTTGCTGTGGGGCCCACTCTGCAGAACGATCTATACATCTTGCTACTACGGTTTCGATTATATCGTTACACACTTACTGCTGATATCGTAAAGATGTACAGACAAATTTTGGTGGATAAAAACGATCGCAAATTCCAATACATCTTATAGAGAAGTACGTCCCACGATGAAATACGCAGTTACCAGTTAAACACGGTAACATATGGTATGGCGTCCGCCCCTCATCTCGCTGTACAGAGCCTCAACTACATTGCTGATGCATACGAATCGGATTATACTCTGGGTGCCAGCACAATTAAAACGTCATTCTCCGTTGATGATCTTTTATGCGGTGCCGATACCCTGGCAGAGCTATCGCGAATCAAATACGAAGTCACAGAGATACTGAGGCGTGGTTGCTTCCCTTTGGCGAAGTGGCATTCAAACCACCATAAATTTCGAGAAGATGACACAATGAAAGATTTAAATATAGACGAAAGTTTCACAACGAGCACTTTAGGTATAAAATGGGACCAACTACGAGATATTTTCTTATTTTCTTTTCAGTCGAAACAACCTATGAATGGACGTGGAACTAAGAGATCAATCTTATCTATTGCATCAGCACTTTTCGATCTTTTGGGACTTCTCGCTCCCGTTATTATTACTGCAAAGATCATATAACAAGAAATATGGCTTTTGAAGCTGAATTGGGTCGAGTCGGTGCCGCAGAACCTACAAACGGCTTGGGAACGATTTATCAAGGACATAGCTCATCTCAGTACGCTCTCAGTTCCAAGGTATTCTGGATCAACAAATCACAACTTTTTACAAATTCATGGTTTTTGTGTTTCGTCTATTCGAGCCTATGGCTATGCTATTTATCTTCGCTCCAAAGTAACAGAAGGCAAACCTACTGTCACCCTTTTGACTGCCAAGTCGCGTGTTGCTCCAATTAAGAAGCAATCGTTACCTAAACTCGAGTTGTGTGGTGCCTTGCTGTTGACACGTCTACTGGCAAAAATAAAACCTCTATTCAATGCCAACACCACTGTGTATATGTGGACTGATTCACAAATTGTGCTACATTGGCTTGAAATGCACTCAGCTACCCTATCAACATTCGTCGGTAATCGAGTGTCAGAGATTCAAGATCTGACAGCAGATGTAAGTTGGCTGCATGTCCCAACAAAGTGTAACCCGGCTGATATCGTGTCACGGGGCTGTACTACACTTCAACTAAGCAGTTCAATTTGGTTTTCAGGACCATCATTCTTACAACGTGAACCCGGAAACTGGCCCAGCAATCATCGTGGCCAACTCGATATGGAAGAAATTTCTCGAGAAAAACGTAAGTCAGCTTTTAAAGCAGTAATCGAAGAAAACTACATTTTGAAGGTGCTTGAGAGAAACAGTACATACAATCATTGCTTACGAGTTATAGCCTGACTATTTCGTTTTCATCAATTAACAAGCAGGCCGCTTGAAACTCACGTAGACAAAGGAACTCTATCACCTCAAGATTTGAAGCAAGCGCTGTGGTGCAATGTTTGGAATGTGCAACAACAGCACTTCGCTAACGAAATACGGATGATCAACCAAAACAAAACAATATCTGGGCGATTTAAAATTCTCAACCCGTTTCTGCAGATTCATGGTGGCTTTCGTCTACTACTAGTGGGTGGGCGTCTTGAGCTAGCAGATTTGGCAGATATTCATAAACACCCTATCTTATTGCCAGGAAAATGACACTTCGTGGAGCTCTATATTCGAAATTTACACATCACGCATTACCATGCAGGTGCTAAAGCACTGGTGGCATTGCTACGTCTTCAATTCTGGGTCATAAATGCAAGAGATGTGGGACGTCGCATTGTGAGATCTTGCATACATTGTGTAAGATATTAGCCGAAATTATTTCAACAGACAATGAGCAATCTTCTTACGCCATCAATACCGTTCGCACGGTGTGGTATAGACTTTTGCGGACCCATTGAAACATACCTGCGCATTCGAGGCAAAACACCATACAAAACTTATATAGCCATATTTGTGTGCTTCTCAACGAAGGCAGTGCACATAGAAATAGTATCTGACCTGTCAACAGATGCATTTCTGGCCGCACTGAAGCGTATGATCGGCAGGCGAGGATTACCAACTGATATATACTGCGATAACGCGACTAATTTTGTAGGTGCCAGCAGAAAACTTCAAGAGTTGAAGATGTTTTTATTTCATCAAAAACATCAAGAGTCAATTATAAATTATTGTACTAATCAGTTTATAAATTTCCACTTTATTCCCCCTAGGGCTCCGCATTTTGGAGGCCTATGGGAGGCCGCTATGAAGTCAGCAAAGGGTCTTTTGAACCGCAGTGTGGCGAATGGTCGCCTTACCTTTGAGAAATTGAACACAGTGATGATTTCTATCGAAGCGATACTAAATTCACGGCCAATTGCACCTTTGTCCAAAACCCAAACGACCTCGAATCAATGACTCCAGGCCATTTTTTAATAGGCAGCTCTCTTAAAGCAACCCCAGAGCGAGAGGAAATGTACACCAACATGGATCATATTAGCAAATGGGCTCGCACTGTTGCGATCAAACAGTTGTTTTGGCGAAGATGGTCACATGAATATATAAACAGCTTGCAAGCGCGGACCAAATGGACGAGTGGCAATCCTAAGGTATTCGAAGGATTGCTAGTGATTATTCAAGACGAGAACGCACCTCCGCAGCGATGGACTATGGGACGTATCATTAAGTGCATTGCTGGCAGTGATAATCGCATTAGAGTCGTCGATGTTAAAACTTCAAGAGGAATCTTACGCCGACCAGTTCATAAAATAACTGTACTACCTGCTTGAAATATATTTCAACGGGCCCGGGAGGTTTGGTCATATTATATACGCCCTTTTGATCCGCATCATTTGTTTTAACATTGGTGTATTCAGACAACTTTCGATACCTGTCATGAGTCGTTTACAGTCCGGAAAATTGTTGATACGAATTTATTCTACTCTTTTGTCCATATCTGTTTTTGAGTCTAATTGTCTGATAGTTATGTATTTTGAGAATTTATCTACTGCTACTAAATATGTTTTGTGTTCATTAAAATAAATATCTAAATGTATGTATTCCCCTGGTTGTTTTGGTACGCCTGACTCTTTTAGTAGTTATCTTGTGGGATTCAGTCCGTATTTGCCGTAAAAACAAGCTGTGCACTTTTTGCTGTATGTATTACATTCTTGTTTTATGTTCGGCCAATAATTCTAATTGTCTACCTGGTTGTGTTATGTCTTCGAGTTTATTTGGTGTATATACGAGTTTTATATCTGTGAACGTCTTTTTTATAATTTGTCCGTATCTAAATACATAAATCCTCAGCTGTTGTATGCATTATTGCGATTTTTTTCGGCTGCACAAACCTTTTTAATTCGGATATCAGATAATTTTCGTCAGTAAAGGTTATTGTGTAACGTATTTTACTTTTGAATATAATACGCGAACTTGTCTCATTCTTTTGTGTGTTTGGTATAAATTCTATTTGAATACCGTAGGCATTTAGCGGTGGTTGATTATGTCGTTGCATGAACTATCAGATGAGTGTACACTACCTATAGAAGAAGTGTTAATTATTTGTCGTGACAAGGCGTCAGCTACAACATTCTGTGCGCCTGGTTTATGCACGACTTTTGTTCCATAATCTTCGATAATATTTTTCCATCTCTTTAGTTTATGATTCGTTCTCTTATCCGATATGGCGTAGGTAAGCGATTGATGGTCGGTATATATGGTTAAGTCGGCTATGCCGTATAGGTAATTTCGTAATTTCGTAATTTTGATATGAGAATTATCTCCTTTAAGATGTAAAGTTAAAGGTTTAGCTAGAGCTGCAAATTTTTTTACGAATTTTCTATAGTATCCAGTAAGTCCTAAGAATCCTCTAAGGTCTCTGAGGGTTTCTGCTATTAGGTAATTTTCTATCGTTTTTATTTTATTCGGATCAGTTGAAATTCTATTGTGCTTTACAATATGACCTAAGTATTCTACCTCTTCTATGAAAAATTTTGACTTTTCATTGGACACTTTTAAAGAGGCATTTTTTTTGCGTTAAAATAGTTCGGATGTGTTTCATATGCTCTTCATAGGATGAGGAGTAAATGATTACATCGTCAATGTAAACATATGCGAATTTACCTATGAAGTCGTGCAGGATGTTATCCGCACATCTTTGGAAAATAAATCGGGCGTTCTTCAATCCGAAAGGCATTCGAATGAACTCATATTTACCTCCATTCACACAAAACGCTGTTTTCTCTTTGTCACTTTTATTATCTTAATTTGATGAAAGCCGGACTCCAAATCAAGTGTAGTGAAAAATTTGGCTTTCCCTAAATTTTGCAGTGTAATATTTATGTCTGGTATTACGTATCTGTTTGTGATGGTATGATCGTTTTATTTCCTAAAATCTATAACCATACGTCTTTTGGATTTTCCACTCTCATCTATACCTTTCTTATGTACGGTTAATATGGGTAAATTGTATGGGCTGTAGCTTTTTTGTATTATCCCCTCTTCCAATAATTTGTGAATTTCCTTATTTACGAATTCTACGTCATTTATATTACTAGTATTTTGTTTGGTCCTTGTAGGATCTTTTGTATCTGGCCATATGCTAGCTTCAGTCCTTGTAGTGAAGGGTAACGGTCCAATGACACTATTGTCCTTCATTAACCTATCGATTTCAGCTCTATACGTGTCTATGCCTATAGTGTAATCCGCATCATTTTTTTCGCTAATTTCCGACTTTCTTAACACCTCCAATGTCATCTTGTTCAAATTTATAACCGCGTTCAATTTCTTTATTCCGTTCCATCCTAGTATCAAATCAAATCCATTTATCTCATCCTCCTCAAACAAATCGAAATCTTCATTCGTAAACTTAATAGTTTGTTTCGTATTAATTATAGAATAACCATGCATTGATATCACTTGTAATGGTTTTACTTTTTTGGTTATATCAAATTTTAATGTTATCTTAACATAGTTATGGGTTGCACCTGTATCTACTAAAACATTATACTTTACTTTCCCATCATTCATCACTATACTGATCAACCCATTTATTAGTTTAACTACTTAATTACTAAATGATTTTGTCCTGTCTCTACAATTGTGCTAGAGTTGTCTTCTTCGTATGTTAAGTTGTTGAGTTTTGGTTGGTGGTATTGATTGGTGAACTGGCCATTGTTACCTCATGGTCTTTTCCAGTTTTTATTGTTTCTATTCACGTCGTAGTAGTTATTTTGATGCTGAGGTTTTTGCCTGAATGTTGTGTTTCCAGACGTTGTGTCCATGGGTTCTGGTTTTGGTAATTGTGATGGCAGTTGATTATACTTGTATTTCTGTTGATACATGGGACGTCTATGAAGATATTGTTTCTCATAGTAGTGTTTATTGTTGATTGGATGAATGTTCTGTTGTGCATAGCCTAGACGTAACTTTCGATGTTCGTATAGGGTGAAACGAGTATATGAGTTATTTATTCCATCCTTAAACACTCTTACCACTTCTTGCGTTGCCTCATCAGTCATTACTTTAGTCACTTCTTGGCTATGACCAGGCATAGATATTTTTGACGTGATAAGCGTCAGGGCTTTATTCACATTGCCATGGAATTCACTTCATTTGTGTTTACCTTGTGTGAGTCCCTTCATCTCGTCCTGCAACACATATAAAGGTCGTTCATCAGCATAGGTATAGTCCTGATTGCATCAAAACTAAATATTGTGTTATGGTTTGTAAACACGTCAGCTGCACCTGGCATTTTAGTTTTTATAATTGATAGAGCTTCTACGTGTCTGTTGGAATTCCTATGATTACTAATTCCATCCATAAGTCTAGAGACATCTTCCCTCCATACGCGATATTGGGAAATGTTGCCGTCAAATACCGGTAGTGCTTTAAATAAGTCCAGGTTGATATTGGTTGGATTGATATAAGTCATGTTGACTGGTTCCAGTCGTTCTGCTGCTTGTGGAATCATTTCTGGGTTAACTTGGATCTGATCTATCCGGGCTCTAAATGTTGCATTTTCTACTTGGATACTCTGAAGCATTACTTACAAATTGGCCATCTGCTGAATCATGGTGTTCACGTCGATGTGTTCCATAACGTCAATGGTGTCCAAATTTCTTCGTTTATTAAGTTTATTACGTTTCTCTAAAGATTTTCTCATCTGCCCCTTTCTATGAGAATTAGATCACTGTTTTTATTGTTTTTTACATAAGATTTTGTCCTTTGTAAGAGAAGACAAGTTTAAGTACGGCTTTGAGAACTCTCTCATTGATATTGTGTGCATATAAGAAACATGGTTCACTTCACATACATATATGTGACGAGTTATTCGAAGTCAAAGGGTACTAAACTTACAGGCACGATAGACAAGGGCATGGAGGAGGAGTGGCGATTTTTGTGAAGAAGTCATTAAAATGTTTTGTGAAGTCCAAGACTAGCGAAACGATATCAATAATATGTAATGCAAACGACGCTGTTTTGGTAGCTGATTGCGAAGATAATCTTCAAAGGCTTTTGTATCGCTTTGTTATAACTTGCAAAAAATACAATATAGAAGTTGAAGCTGAAAAAACGAAATCTATCAAAAGAACCTAAAAGATACAAGTTGGAGATTGACCGCCATATGATAGAAGAAGAAATGCAATTTAAATATTTGGGTGTAGATGTACCTAGCAATCAAAATATAATAGCAGAAGTGCGAGAGAGATGCGCAAACTGTGCACGGATAGGGTGCCTGCGCGAAATCGTGTAGACAAACAAGTATATGAACATGGAAAATAAAACACGAACAAAACAATTGTAAGGCCGGAATTGACTTATGGAGCAGAAGCTCGCGCAGAAAGAATAAGAACGAAACAATTGCTGCGGACTACCGAAATGCATGCCCTTAGGGCCACAACTGGAAAAACGGAACTATACCATATAAGAGGTAAGGAGAAAAGAACAGGGATGACCGAAATCGTAAAATACATAAGATCCAGGAACGAACATGTGACACGAGCCCCTAGCAATCGGTTGATAAAAATAGCTAAAGATGGGATACCAGGAAGAAGAAGACGACCAGGAAGACCACCAAAACAATGAATAGAAAGTTGGATATCTACCTCAGCAGAAAATCAATCACAACAATAAAATGAGATATATGCATTTATAGTGTACATAATGTTGCACCAATTTATGTATAATATCCCTAAATTTTCAAATGTATTTATGTATCAATGAATATATGTATGTAAACTTTAATGTATAAATAAGTATATATTCTAGTTTTTGTGTGAAGGAAAACAGGCAAAGCCTATAATAAAAGATAATGAAGAAGATAATCTAGCGTAGGTTTTTGTGTTAAATATCTATTTGTCGAAATTGTCTGTAATAATTGTAAAGTTCTGTTTGGCACTGTGTACCGTGCAAATAAAAATGTTGACTGTGACCCATTAGCGAATACCATTGAGAAGTTATCGTTATCTTATGAAGATATTATTGTTGCTGGTGATTTCAACTACAATTTCTTGTATGAACAATGCATAAGTGACATAATGAGCACTTTTGGTCTTTTACCGGTGAATTCAGTAACACCGACGCATTTCACCAATAGTAGTATTTATATCTCTCATTCACGACTTTTAATTTTAATTTTCGTGACGTTTGACTTCTGTGTCACTATAACTGATCACGTTCAGCACTTTAGCTTTACAGATTTTAAAATATAGACTATGTTAAGTTTAACAATGACGTAAATAGAATTGACTGGCACTCTGTAAAGAACATGACATCTACCGACGACCACATGCAGTATTTACAGAAGAATTTAGTAAATTTATTTAACACTCGCGTTCCAATCAAGACAATGATTCAGCAAGATTACGACAAAATTTGGTTGAATTAAAAATTAAAAAAGCTATAGAGAGGCGGAATAAAATGTATGCACGTTAGAAAAGATACAAAACATATGATTCTCACAATCAATTTTTGGCTGTGAAGAAAGAAGTTACTAGAATGGTCAGAAATGCCAAATCCAAGTATTTCCAAAAGTTTTGCGAGGGAAATCGGCAGCAAACAAACTTGGCAAAATATCAAATCCATTAGTCTTGTTAAAGGTAAAGGGAAAAATTGTCAAAGCTTGTTAGATCTTGACTATATAAATGACATTTTTTTTAAATACAGGGTGGCTGATGAATTTTGCTACATTAAGAAACTCAAATAACTTTTTTTTAGTGTATGGAATCCATTTATTTTTTTTTTTCAAGTTGAAGGTCATTAAATTTTATTAAATGTAGCTTAACTAGTTTTAAAAATAATTGAATTTAAATGCCCCCCATGCTCGTTGACACAAGTGCGGCATCTTAGTGCTTTGAGAGTTGCGACAGGAATAGCAGCAATTGTTGCCCGAATGGATTGTTTTAGTTCATCCAAATTTGTTGGCTTTGTTTTATAAACTTCTTGTTTACATAAACCCCACAAGAAAAAGTCAGGTGCAGTAAGGTCAGGCGACCTGGGGGGGCCAACGAAATTCGGAGTTTCTTGAAATCAGTTTATTGGGAAATTTTCGTCGCAACTCTGTCATAACAGTCTGGGCTATGTGAGACGTTGCCCCAGGAAGGAATTCTCTTTCGGCGTAGTTCTGGATAGAAAAATTCTTTCAGCATTTTCAACGGTCTCCAGTAACCGTAACGGTGTGACCATTTTCTTCAAAAAAATAAGGCCCGACAATACAGCGTGAAGAAACCGCACACCACACTGTCACGCGAAGAGGATGCAATTCCGTCTCGTGGAGTATCTGTGGGTTAGAAGTACTCCATATTCGACAGTTTTGTTTGTTCACATTGCAGTTTAAGTCGAAATGGGCCTCATCAGACATGAAAAGGCAGTTTAACATGTTTTGGTCTTCTTCCACCATTTGCAGGATCTTCTGGCAAAATTCCAAGCGAATCGGCAAGTCTGCTGCATTCAGTTTGTTAACCATTTGAATTTTGTAGGGAAATAAGTCTAAATCTTTATGCATTATTGTTTGCAAAGACTGTCGGCTGACACCAAGTTGAGCAGATAAGCTTCTTGTTGAAACCCTTGGATTGCTTTGTATAGCTGCAGCTACAGCAGCGATCGTTTCCTTCGTCCGAACTGGTGGGTTTCGATGATAAGGCCTTCTTGCGACTGTTCCTTGCTCAGTAAAATTATTCACCAGTCTCATTATGGTCCATCTGCTCGGGGGATCGCCGCCAAACATCCGCCTGTACTCTCTCTGTACCAAAACTACGGACTCCAGCGCGTGATAGCGGCGGACTATCCAAATTCTTGTTTGCGTGTCCCAGTTATACATTTTAATATAATAAATTTTAAAGATCAATCTGCAAATTAAAACAAAAATGGAACAGATAACTAAAAAAGAAAAAAAGTTATTCAATTTTTTTTGGTAGCGGCTTTCATCAGCCACCCTGTATTTCGGCACCTCGAGTCACGAACACTAACATAAATTGTTCTAGCCCTTCACCAAATGAGCTTTTCGTGTGTTGATCAGTCCGACGTGCTTGAATGTTTTCTCTCGCTCAAGACATTCCCGTTGGGATGGATGGTATAAACCCGGTTTTTCTTAATTCTGTTTTGCCGATTCTACTTCCATATATTAGTCACTGTTTTAACATGATACTAGGAACACCCGTTTTCCCAAAATTTTGGAAAACCGCTAACATTTTACCTATACCTAAAGACGACGGTGAACTCAGACCAATCGCAATTTTACCCTACCTTTCGAACTAGTCATGCATAGATAGTTGAGCGCTTTCCTTTCTTAGAACACGAACAGCAATCCGATTTTCGAAAAGAACATAATTGTATACCTGTACTGATTTACGTCATTGAAGATATTCATGAGTCCATTGACGAAGAAAAAGTGATTTTTCTTACCCTACTTGACCACTCGGAGGCATTCGATTCAGTTAACCACAGTATCTTATTGACAAAACTCGACAAGTTCTTTGGGCTTTCCCCTACTTCTACACAGTTAATAGCCTCTTTTCTAAAAAATAGGTCGCAAGCTGTCTGTAGTGGGCCACTGACATCATCTGTTTTAGAATTGCACAAGGGACTTTCACAAGGATATATTCTTGGTCCTCTTCTCTTTTCTTTGTACATCATCGACCTACCAGCAATCTTTACCGAAATGCATTCTCACTTGTATGTAGATGATGTCCAGACTTATCGATCTTGCAAACTCAATGAAATAGTGAACATTGCTCTTAAAATCAACCAATCAATATATGCCGCATTAACAATTAATCCTAAGAAGTCTCAAGTGCTTATCTCGAGAAAGCCCCTCGCCACTTCAACTTCTCCAAAAATTTACTTTTCGCTAAAAATCTTGGAATTATTTTCAACTAAATATTAACTTGGAATGGTTGGTTGGTTAAAGTGGCGATTCATCCAGAATACAACTAGCGCTTCCGCACCATTTTTTTGCCACATTTCCGTTCTTAACTCGTTCAACAGTTATTTACAGCATGACAATATCCAGTATGTGCGGTTTAAGAACCTTATTAGGTTGTTGACAACTAAGACAGACAGCTCTTCGAGAGTTTCGAACAGCGGCTTACCCAGGGTTAGCATTCTGTCCTTCCATATGGCAGGGCATTTACAGAGGAAATGGAAGATTGTGTCCTTTTTCTCCCGTTGTTTGCGACTGTATTGTGAGAAATGCCCATTTTGGCTGTTTTTTCTCCGACAGACCAAAAGCCAGTTGTCACTGTCGTGAGCCTTCAGGCGTCCCGTCGTTTCATGTTTATCTATGTTGTCGATTGCCTGAGTTGTAGGTGTGCCATAACTAGAGTTGGGTTTCGGGAATTTCCCGACGGGAATTCTCGAGAAATTCTCAATATTTTTCCATCCCGAATCTCGAGAATTGAAATTTTTAGCATTTCGGGAAATCCCGAATCTCGAGAATGTTTCAAGATTTCTCGAGAAATCCATTTTTTTTTTAATTTTTGTTGTCAAATATTAAGAGAAAAAACAATTCTTTCAAAAGTAAAAGAATACACATACATATGATTAATACCTGGAAACACCAAACTGTAACGGCCATTATGTTACAAAGAATCGCACACTACATACTGTTTCGCAGAATCACATACAATTCACACCATAGTTTCAATTGCTATGCGAAAAGCCACAACAGTATAACTGTTCCATTTGTTTGTTTGTTTTTTTTTTTTTGTTTTAGGGTGACTACAGAGTAAATGCTAGATGCGTTGCTATGCTATGTCGAGGGAAAGCACTGTAACATCAAGCTAATGAAGTTTAGTTTTATGTGTTTCTTATATGTAGCAGCAGTTAAGCAATTAGAAATGCTTTGAAAATTTCATTTTGTGGTACCTGATTAAGTATAAATTATACACCGTATAATAAAATATTTTGTGGTCCAAATATTACTTCTTTTTAAGTTTTGAATCGACGTATCGTTGTCTGTGAGTACCGGTTAGTTACTTCCTTTAAAAAACAAAATTTAAAACAAATTTTGAATTTTTAGCATTAAAAATCATGAGTTCAGAATACGAATACGACCAAGTGTGGCAGCTTTTCAAGCGATTTGACGACGAAGCAACATGTTTGAAATGCAATAAAATCATTAAATGCAAGTCATCGTCAACATCTGGACTTCACCGTCACATGGAGAGGATACGCAACATGAAGCGAAGGGAACATGAGGCTCTAAAAGAACAGCCACCAGCCAAGAAGACCCGAACTCTTCACAACTTTTTCAACACTTCTTCCTCGCCTGAATCGCTTGAACAAATTGTTGCAAAATTGGCTGCAAAAGATGGAATTCCAATAAACGCGATAACAAAAAGTGAGTTCATTCGTAATAGTATCAGCCGCTTAGGATTTCATCTTCCAAAGTGTCACAAAGCTGTTCTGGGTTTGGTTATGAAGTACTGCACGAAAATAAAAAGCGATTTGAAGATTAAAATTGAAAATTTTAAATCTGCACAGCGTAAGTTAATCGTGCGAAACCGACGTTACATGAACATCCATATATATTATGACGATGGACAATCTGACAACCTTGGCCTGGTTCGCATTCAGGAATCATGTCCCGCTGAAAAAGTATATGAGCTCGTAAATGCAAAGCTTTAAGACTTCAATATAAAACTACAGTCCGACATCGTGGCTATTACAAGTGATGGTGCCAGTGTCATGATCAAATTTGGGAGACTATCACCAGCGCATCAACAGATTTGCTACAATCACGGCATACATTTGGAGGTAATGTACCAGAAACGAAAAGTCGCAAACAGGATATACGATAGTGACGTAAGCGATGGAGACGATTCGGATGATAGAGGCTCCGATGAAAATGAAAACAATGCAGCCAGTACTTCATTTTCCGACATTAATGCGGAAAACACTTCCGATGACGAGGACGACAATATCGTATTTGTTGCTGACAAGACGGTCACTATAAAGTCTGCATTTGAAATCGTAAAAAAGGTTCGCAAGATAGTTTTGAAATTCAAGAACTCGCCTGTACGGAATGCCATCTTGCAGGATTATGTTAAAGAGGTCGAGAAGAAAGAGCTTTTCTTGCTGTTGAAACTATGCTGGCCAGATACATTTGCATCAGCAAGCATGTTCGTAAGGCGCTCGACACTCTTAATTTAAATTTTATGGCCACTACTGACGCAGAAGAAAAGTATTGCGAGGATATCATAAATGCTCTTAAACCTATACGTGTTGCTGTAGAAGCACTTAGTCGCCAAAATGTGAACTTACTTGCTGCGGATTATATTCTCAAATTTTTGTTCACAAAATTGGAGAATCAGCACACCGAATTGGCCAATGAATTCTTATCCAGCCTAAAAAAAAACTTAACAGCTCGTAGATCTAGCCGTTTGTTATCGGCCTTTAAATATTTACACGATCCAGTTAACAGCTCTAGTGACAAATCTGAATTTTTCCACACCTGTTCTAAAACAGAATTGATAAAAGAAGCCGAAAACTAGTTGGTTCGTCTATTTTCTACGAGCATTCAAGAAGACCAAGCAGTGTCTAGTTCTGACGATGATGACGTATTTGCAACCAACAACGTCGATGAAGAAGATATGGCGAAACTGCTTGAAAAATACGTTCAGCAATGCTCAAAACCGAAAGCAGACATTGCGCAACATGCGGCGAACCAGATGTTTTCGTCGCTTAGAAACGAGCTAAAACTATATGAAAAAACTGGAGAGACAACACAAAATGTTGAAAGACTGATCGGGGCTTTTAACACTGTTAAGCCAACATCGACTCAAAATGAGAGGAATTTTTCTACAGCGGGTAATTTTGTGTCCAAAAAGCGTACGCGATTGTCAGACGAAGCCATTGACAGTCTGTGTTTTTTAAAACACCATTTGGGAAATAATGTTTACAATCACTTTTTTCCCCTATTTTAATATGTATAATCTTGAATTATTTTTGTTTTGAATTTTTTTGTAATTATTTTTGTTTCACTTTTTTGTTTGCAATAATTGAAATAGTAATATTTTCAAATATTTTTTTATGTAATTTATACTTTAATAAAAATAAATAAAAATAATATTTTATGAAATTCATTGCTCTTACACTGGTTTTAGATTTTTTTTTTTTAATTTTTTGGAATTTTTCCCGAATTTTCGAGAATTCTCGAGAAATCTCAAAAATTATTTTCGGGAAATCCCGCATCTCGAGAATTGAAATTTTCGTTATTTCGGGAAATCCCGATTCTCGAGATTGGGATTTTCTCGGGAAATACCCAACTCTAGCCATAACGTTCTGCTGATTTTCCACTTCGCCTAGCCTCTCCATCTACTAGAATCCGCGATTCGGAGATATTTTTGGGGAAATTGTATTCTTGGCTGCACCTAATGGTGTATTGATGGCAGACCCCCTCTTGCCAGATCATCTGATTTTTCGTTACCTTTGATGTCCCCGCACCCAGATTAAGGTAACTTTATGGTTTTCACTCAAGGTGGTAAGACTATTCCTGCTTTGTTCCACTACTTTAGAGTTTGTTGTGGATGAATCCAGTGCCTGGATAGCAGCTTGGCTAACCAAAAGAATAGCGATATTGCCCTTAAAAGAGAAATCTGCGATTAGTCCGCTACAAGCTTTCCCTGTTGACAGTACTTCCTTCTGAAAGACACTGCAAGCATTATGAAGACGTAGAGGTTTTTCAATTTTATGTATATGAGAATATATGCCTGCTCTAACAGCACAATCTACTTTGAAGCCATCTGTATAGACTGTAGTGTAGAAGTTATTAAGTGAAAATCCCTTACTCTATTCCTCCTGAGATGGAAAGAGAGTGGCTAAGTTTCTATTGAATGTTAACGTTGGGATGATATAATCAGTCCTCGTCGAGGTATACTGAGTTTGCCGCAATAATAGACTGGCATAGCCATAAGTGGTTTGTTTCCAGCGATCCGCCTAATTTAACCTAATTGCACTTATGGTTGCCATCTTCTTGATATGCCGGAATAACGTTAAGAGCCTCCCTAGGACATAATCTGATTGTACCAATCGTTAGATTTGTTTGATATGGTATACTCTTTCTGGAGCTTTCCACCAAACCAACGAGGCATACGATAAAATTGGTCGTATAACCGCCTTATATAACCATAATGTATACTTGGGTTGAAGACTCCGTCTTCTTTCTAGCATATAAAGCAATTTCTGCTTTCTTTACCCGTTCCTCAGTGTTTGATTCCCAGCTAAGTCTGGAGTCCAGAACTTTTCCTAGGTACTTGGGATAGTCACGTAAATTTAGTCTTAGGTAAGTTGTACGAATTGCTTCGCGCTCTCTGGACTACGCAACACTTTACTACTCTACGCATTCGCATATTAATTCTTAAAACATATGTTATGTCATAGTTATTATATGTTTGTGAAATCTTTGAAAATTGTGTGTTATGCGTGTAAGCATGATCTTAATACTCGTATATTGTTCAATAATATAACTCGTTATGTGTTCGGCTTTAAGGCAAGATACTACGTTTCTCATCTTTCTGACCCAATCTGCTCCATGTCCTCGGAAAAGTTTTTTCAGTTCAGATCAATCTTACTTTTGCACAAATTCTCAGAATAACTGCCTTGAAGTCAATGAAAAACTCAAAACTTCTCGCTGCTATGATATATACAAAACACAAACGTCGGAAGGACTTTGGAATTCTCCTTCCCAAAATTTAGTATCTATAAGTAGCATCAACACATTTAGACGCGAATTTCAGAGATATATTAGTACTAAGAGAGATAATTTTAATTACTTGATTTGTTTTTCTTTGTAAATTTTAACATGAAAAATTTAACCTATTGTGACTAGCATTAATAATTATTAAGTTTATCCTTACTGTGTTAAGATTGAATTATTGAATAAATAAATAAATAAAATATAAATCAGTACAAAAAAGAAGTCAAAGATAAATGAAGTGGTATTTTTGGCTATTGAATTTGTTTTTTATGTCAAATAAGTAGTATACGTGATTTCATACACTCGGTGACGAATCTGATACCTCATGTTGCGGGAAACCCAAAAAACTAATCTTGTCAAGAGTAGGCTGCTACTCTTTCTTGGTTGGACGGATGAAATTGGGACAGCACATTGCATTGCATTCAAAATATTGCTCAGTTAACGTGAATTGAGGAGTGGAATTACTTCTTTTAGCGATTTTGACAAGTCTGACGTCAGCTCCCTTCGCAATATAAAACAAGCAAAATTAGGAGAAATTGAATGTTTGTGGAAATTCAGTGAACGGCTTGGTAATATTGTAATTTGTGAGATTAAAACTAAACAAACTAATGCAAACGAAGTCCCGCCAGTTAAGCAAGCACTAACACTTACATTAGGAGCGACCCTATAGATGAAATTATTGCAAATATAATTACCAATAAATAAAGAAAAAGCATAATATTAAACCCACTTCCGATTTGTTTAAAATAATAATGATTAAATCCATAAATCAAAACTATTTTTCGGTCGCAATTCCACAAATTGCAACCGTCCCAATTTAATATAAAAAAATTAACTTCATTAATAAATTAAAACACTAAATGAAGAAAGAAGAAAATGTAACAAAGTATATTTTTCGGTCGCTATTCTGAGAATTGCAACCGTCCCAAATTAACTAACTTTTCACTAAGAAAGTAATTTGCAATAAATATTGTCAAATCGGCATTTCCGTTCCCAAACGAAAATGCAATATTCACAAATAACACAATAGTTTTAATATATAAGAAGACCTTGTAATTAGGATAAGTCAGTCTTGTTCCTCCCATTCGGTCAAGAAGTTGTCAAGCTTCAATTAAATAACTAAAAAACAAATTTAGTTTTAAAAAAAAAAAAACCACGACGCGGAAACGAAATTCGCGTGTTAAATTGTTAAAGTACAAATGCAGTTTTCTACGTTTTATGCGGAAGATGTCGTGGCTAAAACGCATGTGTGTATGTGCGTATAATTTCTTGTGGTTGGTTGTTTCCATTGCTTTCACCTACTCTTACCAAACAAGTAATCCGCCTTCCTTTTGTTTGTTTATTCATGGTCTTTTACGACGCGGCGAATTCGGAAGGCGCAATCTTCCTCTCTATCATTCTTGCTACTCAGTCATTTTAAAGACTACGAAATCACTAAAAGAAAAAACCATTATTTAAAACGTTGAAAAAAAGAGGTTGCCTGTAAAGTCGGTTTACTGACGATAGTTTAACGTGACAACGTCATAAGAAAATACTGATGTAATGGTTACAATTTTTAAAACAAAATTTTAATTTTATTTGTTTTATAGATATTTTGTATGGATATAGAGGAGGAGGTAAATGGAATTGCAATGGAATAGGTCAAGTTACATTTACACAAACGTGCAAAATGACGAAACATTTATCAAATTCATGAAAGATATCTTCAATTTCGATTGTGCATCAGACGTTAATAAGTCAACAGCACTAAGAGGCACCATCATCGATTTGCCTTTTTCAAGACACTTTACACTCGAAACACTCCCTTTCATTTCCTACTTTTTCTATCATCGTCCTATTCTCAACAGAGAAATGGTTCATTACCATGCACACAGGAAGAAGGCATATGCAAATACAAATATGTAAATTTATATACATATGCGCATATACATACATATATACGCTCACTTCAAGAATGATAAAAAGAAGATTGCGCCCATCAGAGAGCACGTGACGTCACGTTTGCTGAGTTGTGCAGTATTGCCAACCATTTGCTCTTTGCAATAAATTTAGTGCTTTTTTATACCGAAAATGCGAAAGTTTTGAAGTTTCGTGTTTGTTTCTTTTTATTTTAATTTAAAGCTACCGAAACTTTAGGTTAAAAAAAAAACTCTATTATTATAATATACAAAAGAAGGTTAAAAAAGGCCACTCTGAGAAGATTTTAGTGCTAATGAAAATTAGTTGGTTTTTATAAAATTTGATATTTTGAAAGTGTGCATTTAATTTTTTGCTCCTTTTAAGGTTATGGAAGAATATTAAATGTCCCTCTCTCTCAACTCTTCTTAAGATTGAAAACTTTTTACACATTTTACAAGGCGTTTGAATTTACTGAATGCGAATTAAAACCATAGAGGTGTAATCGTTTCTTCCGGCCATCAATCCTTAGTGGGACATAGGGCTTCAATAGATGTATTCATTGTAAAAATACGCAACAAAATACCAGAAAATACTAAAGAAACCATACTGACATTTTTACAAAAAGCGTACTTAATCTAGTTACATAACCTCAGATATTGCAAATAAGTCGTTCCCTTAACAAAAGAGTCTCGCTTGACAAAAATAACTTATAAATTAAATTGTACATAAGCATAACACATTTATTTAAAAAAAAACGCACATTCTAAAGACAATTTGTCACGCATACAAAGTTCTTTAAATGATGCAATAAAAATTTGTTGTGTTATTTTCTTAGAATGGGAATTTTAGTGCGTTTTTATATCCAAAGGTAGGCAATACTGCAGTCGCGAGAGAGAGATTTGACTGGCGAAAGCAGAAGAACACCAACAGCACCTGCAATCGCGGGCAATGCCACCAGATGTTAAAAAAAGTAAAGCTAAATAAAACTAAGTGAATTATTGAACTAATTTAAAAAAAATGTATATTTTACAAAATTATAAACATTACTTTTAATTAGAACAGGCTAGAAAAATGTCATGAAGAAAGAACTAAAACTCTCAGACTAAATAACAGGGAAAAAATGCTAAATCAAGTTACGAAAATGGTAATCTGGCCATACTGGAGCTAAAATCACGTAACTCGTTGTCAAATTCGCTGAGAGCAAAGTAACGGGACCACGATAGGTGCCATCTCTTTATTCCTTCCATTATGCGCTCACTTAAGTAGGAGAGAGTCAGATGTCGAACGTTGACGAATGCGGGGCCGATTTTGCTCTTTGTCGTTCATTCCGCGTCTCGCTTGCAGTTCAAGCACATTAGCTTACATTTGCTTGCGTACAGAATAGGTTCGTATATTTCAGGGGTGGCCAAACGGTCGATCGCGACTATTAGTCCAGTCGATCGTGGCAAGTCAAAAAAATATAAATACAATTTACATACGTGGAACACTGCTGCACGCATTAAAGGTGGTAAACTATCGACACTATCGATGGTTGAGCACTATCGAGTCGACCTACTATTGATAGTTCTGCACTGCTGATAGTGTTCGATAGTGCCACCGACAGTTTTGTTTACACATCACTGAAATAAATTACGCGTTTATTCATTTGTAGCGTCGCTTGGCTTGTGAAAGTAATTTTGTTGAGTGCAGTGAGAATTGTTTTACTTAAAATAATCGAAAAGAAAAAATTTCAACAATTTGTAAATATAAAGAATTATGTTGAGAAACATACTACTTACAATTTCATTCCTGACAAGTACAAGGCAGAAATTAAGGCAGTGGTATCAGACTTCGAAATTCGCTTTAGTGATTTCAAAAAAATTGAGAAGTTGGTCGAATTCATCAGTTATCCGTTTAATAATTCCATTGATCATAGTGATATCTATGAAATAGCTACAAAATTTGCAGATACATTTCAAGTGGACCACATGATACTTCAAAACGAAATTATAACTCTGCGCTGCGACATATTTCTAAAAGCAAGATCATCCTCAGGTCTAGATTTCTGGGCAGTGGTTTCCAACGAAAAATATCCAAATTTGAAGAAATGTGTTGAACAACTGCATTCGTGTTTTGGTTCAACATATTTATGTGAGTCAACATTTTCGTACTTAAAACAAACAAAAAATTAACATCGTTCTCGCTTGACAGACGCTCATACATTGAACTCTTTAAGGTTGGGAATTTCCAACTACAAAACTGATTTTGCTAATCTAGTAGAAGATGCTCAGACCCAATGCTCACACGAATGCTCAACTAAATAAGTAGTTTTTTAGAGTTATTTTTATGTTTTTCTTCTTAATAAAATAAAAAGACTACATAATTGTGTACTGAACTATGCTGTTTTATTAAGGTTTTCAAGAAGTATGTAATTGGTAGATCCTACAGGGTGTCGTCAGTGAACAGTAGATCTTGGGTCTAATCAAGTTGGCCATCCCTGGTATATTTGATATGTCCATATGACTTGTATGTATCTTTACATATAGATTTGTTCTTTTTGAAAATTGCGCGAAATTGTATATGTATATGTATGTTTATATACATATATTAGTATAAAACATATCTTATAAGGTGTGTGGTAAACATTACCATAAATTTTTTCCTTCATATATAATAAAAAAATTAATAATAATGACATCAAAACAACAGGTATTATTAACAACTAGTCGTCACTAATTATAAACTCGGTAACGATGATGATGATGCACTTGGTTGTATTTTAAATTCTTCAAGTAAATCAAATTAATAATAATCAATCAGAAGGGATATGCAAATACAAATATGTGAATTTATATATGTACACTAGCAAGCCCGGCCCCCTTCGCTGGGCACACTAAAATAGAATAGATATGGTTTAAAACAGAAAATATATGGTTTTCATATTATTTATTTCTTTATTCTTTATTCAAGCGCTTTGGCATAAACAATATTTTTTGTTTTTCTTTTTGTTTTTGAGTAAATATAAAATATAAATTGAAAATCAGGAAAAAAGAAGATTGTTTTTAAATTTCAAATCAACGCATATGAATAAACAATCGTCTTTTTTCCTGATCATCCATGAATTTTTCGTTTCAATTTATATGCTTTATTAAGCATTGGAGCTTTTTTAACCATTATCCATTTATATTTAAAAAAAAAAAAACGAAAAAAATTGTTTTTTCCACGAACACATAATTTCATTCCGATTTCACATTAAATTCTCAAATTTCGTAAGAAATTTTTCACTGTTCCAAAATCCACTCCAAAAAAATTCACAAACAATTTTTACATGTTGCACTTACGTTTTTTCCTTATGGCATCCAAATCAGAAAGAAATATTGACACATTGTAACTCACACTGTCAATTTGACAGTTCAGTTCCGCCCCAAGCGTTAAAAAAGTAAGCGACATTATGGCTGGCTCAAAAGAACGCTGTACCCGTTGCCACTGCTCCGAATTACAACCAAACTTTACGAAACCCATTTTCAATACTTACTTAACAATGTGCATAAGTTTGGTTTAATTCGGTGCAAAGACACGGCGGGTCCACGTTTTGGCATATATTTCGAGACCCTAGTCATCAATAGGTATGAAAATTACCCCGTATTAAAGCACTTATTAACAGCTTTCATTTGATACCCATATTGTACATACACAACCAAAGGTTACCCGGGTCCACGTTTTGGCATATATTTCGAGACCCTAGTCATCAATAGGTATGAAAATTACCCCGTATTAAAGCACTTATCAACAGCTTTCATTTGATATCCATATTGTACAAACACATTCTAGGGTCCACGTTTTGGTCTCTATCTCGAGACCCTAGTCACGGAGCGGCATGAAAAATACTCTGAACTAAAGCATTCACCAACAGCTTTCATTTGATACCCATATTGTACATACACGTCCGAAGGTTACCCGGGTCCACGTTTTGACCTATATCTCGAGACCCTAGTCATCAATAGGTATGAAAATTACCCCGTATTAAAGCACTTATCAACAGCTTTCATTTGATATCCATATTGTACAAACACATTCTAGGGTCCACGTTTTGGTCTCTATCTCGAGACCGTAGTCACGGAGCGAATGGAAATACTCTGAACTAAAGCATTCACCAACAGCTTCCATTTGATACCCATATTGTACATACACAACCAAAGGTTACCCGGGTCCAGGTTTTGACCTATATCTCGAGACCCCAGTCACGGAGCGAATGGAAATACTCTGAACTAAAGCATTCACCAACAGCTTCCATTTGATACCCATATTGTACATACACGTCCGAAGGTTACCCGGGTCCACGTTTTGGTCTCTATCTCGAGACCCTAGTCACGGAGCGGCATGAAAAATACTCTGAACTAAAGCATTCACCAACAGCTTCCATTTGATACCCATATTGTACATACACATCCGAAGGTTATCCGGGTCCACGTTTTGACCTATATCTCGAGCCCTATCCACCAATAGATATCCAAACTATACGGAAACCAATGTGTGTAAGTTTGGTTTAATTCGGTGCAGACACGGCCGGTTAGCGAACACACACAAAAAGTTGACTTTAGTTTATATTAAATACAATATAAGATTTTTTTCAGTTTGTGTCCGAAAAATCCAAATATCTTACGGAACCCTATTTTTTTCCAAAATAAAATGTAATCCATGTTACTCTTGGATAATGTAGTTTTCGAATGGTGAAAGAATTTTTAAAATCGGTCCAGTAGTTTTTGAGCCTATTCGTTACAAACAAACAAACAAACAAACAAACAAACAAACAAACAAACAAACAAACAAAGTTTTCCTCTTTATAATATTAGTATAGATATATATATGTACATATGCACATATACATACATATATACGCTCACTTAAGTAGGAGAGAGCAAGATGTTGAACGTTGCCGTTCGTTTGCTTTGTTTGCTTTGTCGTTCGTTTCGCGCTTTCGCTTGCAGTTCATTCAAGGTAACGACGAATGAGCAAGGTAACGTAGATTGAGCAACGTAACGACACATTTTTTCGTGCGTGCAGCCGCCTAAATCGAATTATAAGACGTTATCACGTCAAAAATCGGGTACAAATAGAATCTTATATGCCCGAATAAAAGCAGAACATTAAAAAAGAGATCCAGCAGGCTGAACTTATTTTCTTCTTCTTCTTAATTAACGCGATAACCGCTTACGCGATTTTAGCCGAGTTTAACAAAGCGCGCTAGTCGTTTCTTTCTCGTGCTAACCGGTGCCAGTTGGACACACCAAGTGAAGTCAAGTTCTTCTCCACGTGATCTTTCCAACGCAGAGGAGGCCTTCCTCTTCCTCTGTTGTTAAGTTGTCGTATATAAGCAAAGTTGCATGCGCATTGTGTATTCAGTCGTGAAGTGAACGCGTACGTGTAAAATAAAGCTGTTGAGTATTGGAAATAAATACTAGTTAAAAAGTAAATAAATAATCCTTTTTTTGTGACAATCCAGTGATGAAACTCAGAGGAATTATTGCGACAGATTAATTTGGATATTATCGTTTCGAGATTCATAACAATATCTTCCTTGCTAAAGTGTTGTTACCGCCATTTAAAGAAGGCAGCTATTTTATAATACATATGTATGCATATCCATATGTATGTAAATATGTCTTCTAAATGCGCGACAGAAAGGCGACTGTCGTAGCGAACGGTGATTGTTTTAACTCCTGTGTATCAAGTGCGCGACTTAAGTTGTCGTTACCTTATTTTGCGATAAAAAAGCAAAATTTAAGGTTTTTCTTTTATTCATTTATTGAATTCGCTTTGACCGGAGAAACAAGACTGACTTAAAACTATTTACATTTTGTGCTTTTATAGGGTAATTCAACATTGCACTTTCGTAATGGGAAGGGAAATACAAAAAATGCGAAATTTACAATTTCTTATTTTCTTCTTTCTTTTTAAGTTAATTTTTGAAACGGTTGCAATTCTTGGAATTTCGACCGATAAATAGCATTCAAAATATTATCTTTTCTCTATTTTTGCTATAAATTCGCCAATCGGATCATTCTTAACGTATGTGTGTGTGTTTGTATATGTAACTTCTCCCTCCTTTAGATTAAAATTCTCCTGAATTCTTTTACTTCTTAATATATCTTTGCTTTATAATTACAAAAATTAAGATATAACCATTATTGCTAATAGAAAATTTAATCCATAAGATACATTACTATGACATTTTAATGCTTTAATATTCATAAAGTTATTGTTGTTTTCTTCTTTAATTTCTTGAAATGTTATTTTATGAGAAAAGTTTTTTACTATATGTGTATTTTCTATTACATGTTTTTCTTTTTGGTTTTCAATTATATTTGAAAACTAATAATCTCTCATTCTAACTGAACAATTATTGAAATTTTCTCAAAATTACAACTTTGATTGATACTAATATTTATTGCATTCTTAAATATGATTGTATCCATGTCTAATGGCGGCCGCCGTAGCCGAATGGGTTGGTGCGTGATTACCATTCGGAATTCACAGAGAGGTCGTTGGTTCGAATCTCGGTGAAAGCAAAATTAATAAAAAACATTTTTCTAATAGCGGTCGCCCCTCGGCAGGCAATGGCAAACCTCCGAGTGTATTTCTGCCATGAAAAAGCTCCTCATAAAAATATCTGCCGTTCGGAGTCGGCTTGAAACTGTAGGTCCCTCCATTTGTGGAACAACATCAAAGACGCACACCACAAATAGGAGGAGGAGCTCGGCCAAACACCTAACAGAAGTGTAAGCGCCAATTATTTATTTTTGTTTTATCCATGTCTAATTGTATGATTTCTAAATCTTTATTCTTTAGTATTTGTTTTCTTCGAATTTATATGTTTTATTTTCAAACTCAATTGTTTGCTCTATTACGGAGTCTATTTCGTCGGAGTGATCATTTGGTAGTGGAATAATATATCTTAGCTTAACAGTTATGAATGTTTTGGGTATTTTTAATCCAAAAATTAAACATGAATTAGTAAAAAATGATGCCCCTCTTTGAATATATTTTAGCTTATTATAATCTATTGCATATTTTTCTGTTTCACTATGAGTTAAAATGTTCCGATGTACAAAACCGTATTTTGCTGAAATTACATTATCCTATAAGTGTTCTATTCTATTTTTAATTAACTGTATGTTTGTCAATTGTTCTAAATATACATTTTTACCATTTTTAGTTTCTACAAATTTATTGATAGTATTTAATTCTGTTTCTATTATTTTTCTGTCGTTAGGATCGTTATAAAAATTAAACACGGTACACTTAAAATACCGTCGCGGAAATCTAACTTAAATTATACACCGCCGTGAATTAAGTTCCGAAGAATTTATCACAAACCAGACAAATCCTTAAGGCTTGTAATAAAAAAAAAATAGGAAATCTAACTTAAGTATGCACCGCCTTGAATTAAATTCCGAAGAATTTATCACTTACTCAGACAAATCCTTAAGGATTGTAATAAAAAAAAATTGGAAATCTAGCTTAAGTTATACACCGCCGTGAATTAAATTCCGAAGAATCTATCACAAGCCCAGACAAATCCTTAAGGATTATAATCGAAAAATTGAACTAAAGTTAAACAAGATAATAAGCTAAATTCTGAAGAATTTACTGAAAAATATTTTTTAACTTCGGGTTTTTTGGAACCAGCACTGAAGGCAAAACCTTTCCGAAGAATTGAGAGGATAATATTGCTTTACTGAAACAAAAGCAGAAAGATTTGCTGGAAAAACAGCAAAAATTAGCACAGCAGATACGTTAACAATTATTAATGCTCAACAATTAACCGCTGAATATCTAACCCACCAACAACGATTAGAGCAACAAAAACAACAAGTGTTAAAACTAAGTCGCAGTAAAAAAACAAAAAGTGTTAAAACAAAAACAAACAAAAAAATACTAAAAATGGCTGAACCTCAACTCACAATCGCCGTAACAGAATTGATCAAAGAAGCTTCAAGGATAAAGGAGTTTCGAGGTGACAAATCATACGACTTGTCAGCTTTCATCAGGAAGGTAGAAATTATCCTCCCACTCTTCAACGAAAATGCAGCATTGCAAGAGTTTATATTCCAAAGATATATAAGGACGAGAATTCAAGGACCAGCACTTAACGCTATTAGGACATTGGGATCCGCACCAACGTGGGACACTATAAAACAGGAACTGATTAGAAATTTTGGCATCAAGGAAACATACCACGACCTGTACCATCAAGCAATTACCACCAGGAATAATAACGTAAGTGATTAATTTATTACCATTAGAAATATTTTAGATAAACTAAATACTAAGTATGAACAAGACGAAAACAACCCCTAGGAATTTGCTCCGAAAATTAATGAGTCGATAATTTTGAAGACATTTTTAAACGGCATAGATCCAAACCTTGCTAGCATAGTGTATTTATAACAGAAATAAAAATTCACTTAGAGATGCATTCTACTTGCTAGAAGAGACAGGCATGCTTAGGAAATATGATAACAAAAATAATAGGACAAATAGATTTACACAAAACAGACAGACCAATGTCAATTCTGGGCAGTTCAATCGAAACTCCCAACAGAGTAGGCGATTCCAAAATAATACCACAAGTACAAATTTCGGACAATACAAATCAAACCAGGCTGAACCTATGGAAATACACAATTTAGAAACTACTTATGAAGAGGGTGAAAATTTTCGGTCTCCGCCAACACCATAACTTACCGTTAGTTAGATTGAACATCGGCAAAGACAAAATAGTATACCTTATCGACACAGGCACAAACACATCCCTCCTTGGGGAAGACAAACTTCCAAAATATAAAAGACTAAAACTCACAGAACCTCTGAACTTTAGAACATTAGATGGAACGTGAGAGTGAATACTGAAATTATTACACCACTGCCAACAGAATTTAACGAAAGCAATTTTACGAGTTGGAAGTTGGCAAACTTAAAAGACAGAAAATTCGTCGGAATACTCGGACAAAATATATTAAAGCCAATGGAAGCAATCATTAATCTTAAAGATGGGTACATCGAAATCCACAATGTAAGGACACGGTACATACCCACATAGGTACGAAAACATACACACACTCGAAACTACACAAATAGACAGTACAATTATGAAAAAAACTATTGCGTGAAGAGATGAACGAGGCAGTTAAAAGTTTACTTCACTCAATCGTAGACAACAACGCTGATCTATTTTTTCAAGAAGGACAAAAACTTTTTCATACACATGAAGTAAAACACGAAACCGTTACAACTACTGATTGGCCCGTATATTCTAAAATATATCGCTACCCTCAAATTCACTAGGAAGAAATAAATAAACAAATGAAAGAAATGCTAGAACATGATCATTAGGGAAAGCTGTTCACCGTATAACTCTCCACTGTGGATCGTCCCGAAAAAAGTAGACAAATCTGGCAAAAAGAAATGGCGTATCGTTATAGACTATAGAGCCTTAAACGATATAACTGTTAGCGGCAAATTTCCTATACCCAATATCAAAAATATATTAGAAAAATTGGGAAGAGCCCAATATTTTACAACTTTGGATTTAGCTAAAGGTTTCCACCAGATCCTGATAAAAGAGGAACACAGAGCGAAAACCGCATTTTCTACTCCACTGGGACATTACGAATTTGTCCATATGCCCTTGGGATTGAAAAACGCTCCAGCCACTTTCCATAGACTAATGAATTCGGTTTTGAGAGACTATATCAATAAAATTTGCGTCGTTTACTTGGACGACATCCTTATATTTAGTACCACAGCCCAAGAACACATGGATAACATTAGGACAATTTTCGATAGACTTAGAAAACATAACCTACGAATTCATATCGACAAATTTAACTTTTTCATAAAGAATTAACGCAAATGAAATGTGAAATGTGTTCATAATTTACTTCAAAGTGTGACATTTATGAAATGGGACGCAATACGCTTGAACAAAATTGGGAAATATTGAAAACCTATTTCCAAAATGGTGAGTCTTCTTCTTCTTTTCTGATTTTCACATCGGCGTCTACGTCAATAAGCAAAATTGTCGGATTTGGGACTCAGAAAATCCGCACGTTACTGTAGAGAAGCAAATGCATCCACAACGAGTCACTGTTTCGTGCAGTTTTTGGTCTGGTGGCATCATCGGGCCATTTTTTTCGAAAATGAACGAGGAGCCGCGGTTACAGTAAATGGCGAGCGTTACCGAGTCATGCTCAACGAGTTGTTTCCAAAAATTGAAGAGGATGACATGGACGACATTTGGTTTCAACAGGACGGTGCAACTTGTCACACTGCCAAAGTTACACTCGAACTTTTGGCTACCGTTTTTGAAAACCGAATAATCAGCCGAAATTCCGATATCAATTGGCCGCCTCGGAGCTGTGATTTAAGCCCGTTGGACTTATTTTTGTGGGGAACCGTAAAGGGCAAATGCTATGCGAACAATTCAGAGACGATTGATGCTTTGGGTTGATCGAATGGCCTACTGTAAAGCCAGTCGTTGCATTCATTTAAACGATACTATTTTTTATTCATAAATGACAATGTTCAATCTTCAAAAAAAAAAAGTTTGAAAAAATATTGATTAGTTCTCTTTTTTATAGCCGATTCAAAACGCAAATTTTACATGGCACACCCAAACAGGAGATCCTATATGCTACGCAAGCAGAACCTTGAATGAGCATGAAAAAAAGTTCTCAACCACGGAAAAGGAACTTCTTGTCATTGTATGGGCAGCCAACTATTTTAGGCCTTATATTTACGGCAGGAAATTCGATTTACTAACAGACCATCAACCACTGAAGTGGCTAAAAACGAAATATAGAGGAAAAGACATTAACCCAAGACTACAACGATGGATACTGAAATTGGGCGAATACGTCATTATTATAGGCTACATTAAAGGAAAAGAAAATACCCTAGCCGATTTCTTAAGTAGAATAAATAGCAAAACAGGTGACATCTATTTAACAAATGAGGACGTACAAACAGAAGACAACATAGATAATGTGAGTACCTGCGCAACTACACATTCTCGGAAGGATGAGCTCAATGATCACTTCCCAATTCTAGATGCAGTAGTTAATCGTTTTTACACCCAAATAATATTGACCGAGCACAAGCATAGAGAGATAGATATTATCGATAATAAAAGGAAGATATAAATACCGGTATTATGTCAGACATTTTCAAAAGATTCCTCAAATCAGGAAAAGTTGGAATTTTTTCCGAACTTCCTGATAGTAAGTATAACGTTGTACAACAAAAACTGATAGAGTTATTTAACGGAACAATAAAATTCTTCAAATGCTCTTACCACGCTAAAAACATGTGGGATGAAGACGAGGCTTTTAGATATATAAAAAAGTATCACTTGAGCGAAAGCGGCGATTCAGGCATCAACGAAAACTATGAAGGCCTAAGAAAGCTTATATACTATAAATATTTAAAACAGCTAATTCAAAAATTCATAAACAATTGCGACATATGTTGTCAAACCAAATACGACAGAAAACCAATAAGACCAAAATTCTAATTGACAGAAACTCCAAAGGATACGAATGAAACAGTACGCCTAGATACTTACACAATTAAGAAACATAACTGTATGACTTTTATCGACAAATTTTCAAAATTTGCCGTAGCAATTTTTTTAGACGATAAAAATAGCATTACACTTGTTGAAACCCTCCGAATGTATTTCACGATTAGAGGAAAACCTAGATTATTTATAACGGATAACGAATTTAATTCGGTAAATGTAAAAGATTTTTTAAGAGAAGAAGGAGTCGAAGTTCATTTCACCAAACCGAACAGTCACACAGGGAACTCGGACATTGAACGACTTCACAATATGATAGGAGAAAAATTTAGAGTCTTGAAACTGGAATCACCAACTCTATGAACAAGTAGAAAATGTACAAATGTATTCAAACCTACAATAATAACATTCATTCCACATTGAAAGAAAAACCTTCAGACGTAGCACTAGGGAAAATTGACAAAAAGATAGTCCACGATAGAATAAAGGAGGTTAAGGAAAGAATCATCAATAAGATTAACACAAAAAGGGAGATTTATGACGAAGAAAGAAGAACAGGACACGTAAAAAATTATAGAGCACTTAAGCATGAACCTTGATATAGAAAGCTGCCACTCCAGAACATCCATGCAAGTAATATTAAGAGACCTGGGAAACTTACAGGTACTATCGACTCCAATACTATTAATATTAATATTGCTGATAACAGGAACGACCGCAACAATAATAACTGAAGACATTAAAATTGAAGACGGATTTGCCGAAACAAAACTTGACAACGTACAAGTAATTACCGATTTCGACATCGTTGTCCACACAATTAGACCAAAGGAAATAGAAAATATTATTGACGAACTAGAAAATTTAGCGAGGATTCTAAACTGACCGAAAAAGAACAAATCCTTACACAGGAATTTGCGACACTACGAACTAAACTTTACACACTACTACCACACAAACAAAAAATAGGACTAATTAACATATTAGGTACAACAATGAAATGGCTCTATGGAACTATGGACGACGATGGTAGACAAAATATAGAAGTGTATCTCAAAGTTATTGATACGAACAAGCATATTGACATAGACACTATAAATAAGAATATTAAAATTAACGATAGCTTTAACGAAACTTTCCAAAATATTCAGAAAGCTATAGAATCAGATAGAAGACAAATTTCTGTTAAATTAAATTCGGTACAACACGATAATCGAGACATACATAAACAACAACTTAAACATCTTGATATTTTAATGAGAATTAAAACACTGAGCAATAGTAAGAGCACATTCAAAACAACTTAGCATTGGCTAGGCTAAATTTAATGTCCAGTAACATTCGACATATTTAAATTAGAGAATATTGAACTAGGAGCAGCAGCCTCCGCAAATAGTATAATATTTTCACTGAAATTCCGACAAATATAACTATAGCAAAACATATATTTATAACGCCATGTGCAAACAAAAATTCAGAAGAATTGCAATTCAAAAGCGAGCATCTTCTAGAAATTAAAAATATAAATTTATATCAGAAAAACCTGAAAGTCTCAAATTCATGTGTAATCAAGAAAAATTGTAAGAAAAAAAAAAACGAAAGAAGAAATTATAGAAATCGAGAAAGGCTTACTAATTGTTGTAAACTCAAAAGGAATCGAAATAAAAAGTACATGTAATGAAAGAACATTAAATTTAATTGGAACTCAGCTTATTGTGAAATTCATATTAAGAATGAAACTTACAAAATTTAAATAAATAATTCACACAAAAATATGTAGTACGTTACCTTGAATCCAATATATCACACACAACTCGAACCTACATTTGACGAATTAATTATTTAGCAAATTGAAAATGCCTAAAAAATTGAAGAACTGAACTTCCACAAAAAATCGTATCAAATTAACATTTGGCTAACAATTTCATTCATTGTAGTAACCACATTGGTTTTATTTATAATTTTTATTCATTTTACAAATAAGCATAAATCCATTGAACTTAATATAAATGCAAAAACCCAGGAGTGTTTTCAATCAAGGGAAGGGGGAGTTACGTCACCCGGTCATTCCACTCGAAAAATTGAAGTTGAGTGGTCGTCGTAACACGACATCCAACCAAATAAGTGTCATTGCACCACTTCATTTCACAAGTGATATGCCAATTAGATGCAATGAAAGAAGTGCGACGACACTTACGCAAATATAGGAATGCAATATTAGTAATCAGAAATATTTCGTTGACTCACCAATTAAACTATTGCCAAGAGATGTAATATTAGTAATAAGAAATATTTCGTTGATTCACCAATTATTGTACTAGTGAATCAACTACTGCCAATAAGTATAATTTCGATGACGTAGGCATAAGATCACTATAAATGTTAGTTGTAAGAATTCATTTAAGCATTGTATTATACACCATGGACAATTGAAGACGCAAATTGGTTTTTTTTAAGCCACGACTTGCACTTAAACTTATCTCGAGTGCTGTGTGGCATGTGGCACCGTCTTGCTGAAACCACATGTCATTCAAGTCAACCTCTTATATTTTGGGCAAAAAAAAAGTTAGATATCATTTCACGGTAGCGCTCGCCATTCACAGTTACGTTACGATTCGCAGCATCTTTGAAGAAGTACGGTCCAGAATTTTGCAATTCATCTGGCTGATCTTCACTCCAAAATCGACAATTCTGCTTATTTACGTACCTATTGATCTAAAAATGAGCTTCGTCGCTGAGCAAAATTTTTCGACTAAACAGAACACTCATTTTTATAATAAAATTCAATGATTTTCAAGCATTGTTCGTTTGTAAGACGATTCATTGTTAAATTATAGACCAAACTGAAGATGTTTGACAGTGAAACAAAACACGAAACGTGCGTCAGCTGTTTAAACTAACTGTTTAAAAAGATAATAGCTAAAAAATCACCCGTTTTTTCGGTTGTTCTTTATGTCTCAGAGCTTTGTAATTTTTTATAAACCCTTCTTCTCTTGTTTCCCTGCAATCTTCTTTTTTTAAGTTAAGTTTATCAATTCTCTTTTTCATACATTTACCTAAATTTTTCTTGATTTTTTCTAAATTTATACGTCCTTCTTGTATTTCTTTCGGTGAGTATTTTATGCTATGTAGAATGAAACCTTTCATTGTAATTTCTTATTGCTCGTTGAATTAATTGCTGTATCGGTAAATCCTTGCTGGTTTGATATAAGATTCTAAATTTTTCTGCTATAGTATTAAGGAATCTTTCTATGTCTGAATTTCCTGAGTGACTATTTGGTTTTGTTAAATGCAACTCTATCCCTTGTTCTATATTAGTAAAAATTCTTTTATTCTTAATGTTTTGAATTCATTGTCCGCTATTATTTTATTTGGTTTTCCGATTTTGGTAATGTGTTGCTCCAGTTTTTCTATTATGGTTAAATGATTTCTATCGCTTAGTGCACAAGCGCTTCCAAATATGGAAAACTTGTCTATTGTTGTTAGAAAGTGATGACCTTTAATTACATATGTGTCGATATGTACAATTAGGCTCCTATCTGAGGGGGTCTCGGTAAGCTGAAATTTATTTTTAATTGGATGTCTATCATATTTCACTTGTTGGCAAAGGTCACATTGATTTATTACTACTTGAATTAACTCCATAACTTTTGGAAAGTATATCTTGTTTTTGATATAATTTATGAGTTTTTCCTGTACTATGTTGTACTTACGTTCTGATTGTTCCGAATATATACCCCTCTTTCCTTTCGTGATATAATTCCTAAATATATCACCCATTGTATTGAAGTCGCATTCTGCGATAAAAATGATTACTTTTCCATGCAATATCTTTACTTCGTCTGATTTATTATTGGTTAGTATTATTTGAGTTTGGTATTTGTTAACGATTTCTTCTTTTATGTAAGTTCGGTATCCTTCAAATTATTTTCGTCCGTCTCATTTTCAACTCTACTTAGGAAGTCTGCCACTCTATTTTCTTTCCCTTTTATATACTCAATTTCAAAGTCGTATTTTCCTAGCTTGAGTAACCATCTTTGATGTCTTGGAGACATGTCTTTTCCTCTATATTTTGTATGTAAGAATTTTATTGGTTAGTGATCGGTGCCGATTTTGAATTTTCTTCCATAAAGATATGGTCGCAGATACGGCACACTCCACAATATGGCAAGAAATTCCTTGTCGGTGGCGGTGTCTTTCATGATTGTTTAGCGTTCTTGACGCGAAACAAATGGGGTGTCCTTCTTGGGACAAAACAGCGCCCAGCGCATAATTTGATGAGTCTGTTGTTAGCGTGAATTGTTTCTCAAAATTTGGATATCTCAGGATCGGATGTGAGATTATTAGTAGTTTAAGTTTTTCAAAAGCTTCTATATATGTGGGGTCTTTAATATTTGTTTTTACTTCTTTCTTTAAATAAATTGGTTGGGCAACTCTCGCGTGAGTCCCAGAAAACAAGTCCTGAATCGTTTTGATTTTATTAGGGTTTCGTTTTAGTCCTTCTTTTGTTAATATATGTCCTAAGAATTCTTTCTCTCGTTTCATAAAATTGCACTTGTCAATTTGTACTTTTAAGTTGGCCTGGTTCAAAACTCTGAAAATGTCTGTTATGGATTTTATATGTTCATTTGTATTGAAAATGAGGATGTGATCTAGGTAAACTACACACGTTTTGTTAATGAAATCACGTAGTGTTTCGTTCATCAATCTTTCAAAAGTTGCCCGGACATTTTTCAACCCAAACGGCATCCGTATGAATTCGTATAGAACATGGGGTGTCACGAAAGCTGTTTTTCTTCTATCTTGTTCCCTTATCAAAATTTGATGGTGTCCTTTCGCGAGGTCCAATGTTGTAAAGTATTGCGTCCTTCCCAATTTATCTAAGAGTGAATCTATATTTGGCAACGGTAACTTGTCGTCAATTGTCATTTCGTTAAGTTTTCTGTAGTCAATTACTAACCGATATTATTTCTCTCCTGCATTGTCAGTTTTTTTTTTGGTACTATTATTAAAGGGCTTGAATATGTTGAACAACTTTTTCTTATTACCCCCTGCTCTTCCATTTCCTGTATTTGTCTCCTAACTTCCATTTCGTGTTGCGGGGGTATCGATATAGTTTAGAGTTTATTTGTTCATCTGTTACCGTTCTAATTTCGTGTTGGATTTCCATTGTACTAGTTAACCTTCTTTGAAGAATAGTCCTTTGAATTTATTCAACACTTTTAGTATTTCGTCATGTTCTTCTTTATTTAAATGGTGTAATTGTATTATGTTCCAATCAAAGTTAGCTGTTTCTAATGCACATACTTTTACGTTTTTATACGGATTTATTATAAAACTAGTTTTTTTATTATTAAACAATATTTGTCCTTCCACTAAATCTATTATTATATTGAAACAATTGATTAAATTAATCCCAATCATGAAATCATATCTTCTTCCTTTCAGCTGGGTCATTTTCCATCTAATTTTCGCGTTTTCTCTACATTGAATTCTAGAGGTGCGTCTGTCAATACTTCAAATTTAATAAAGTCTTTTCTGTTAATCGTACTAAATTCCAATGGTTCTCTTAGTAGCGTTTTCTCAAATCCTTTTATATCTTCATCAGTTAAACTTATATTTGCACCTGTATCTATTAGTGCGTTGTACTCCTTATTTTTAATTGTTATTTTTATGATGGGTAGGTAATCTGACGTCGTTCTGAAAAAAACTGATCCTGGCTTTGTCGGGATAGAGCTGTGTTACTGTGATACAGGTCTGGTTCCGATTATCCTGCCAATTGATCATAGTTTATTTCTTCACGATTATATTAAAGAAATCCGTTTCGTTCTTGCCTAGGTTGCGGCAAGCGATATTGGCTGCCTTTTGTTCTAGGGTTTCCTAACTTGGCGCTTTTTTGACTATTATTATTTATTTGATTAATTTCATTATCATTTCCTCCATTCATTTGGTCCAGGGTGTCCTGCATCTGGAACCTTTGGAAGTTACCCGAATTAGAAAATCGGTTGAAATTGTTGACCCTTCCATTGAAGTTATTGTTCTGTCCATATTGTCCTGAATTGTTCATGGGTCTATTGTTGTGATTGTAATTATTATTGGGTCTAAAATTAATATTGCCCTGTCCTTTGTTCTGATAATTCTGATTTTTATTGTAATTAGGGTTAAGGTTATTATATTTATTTGCCTGTTTAAAGGTACTGGAATTGTTTGCCCGAAATTTTCTAAACACCTGCCTAATACAACTATCTTCATATCTTATCATTATGCCTACTATGGTACCTAACTCCCTTTCTGAGTATATTTTATCCAGTAGTGTTCCATGCGTCACTTCCTTAGCTATATTGGTCAACAAACTGTCCACATTAGATAAGTCTATACACTGACCCTCTCGATATTAGATACTTATTTCATCACTTTTATACTTAAGATTCTATAGCTCTACAGCTAATTCACTTACCGTATTAACTCGGAGCTCATTAATTCTTCTGTAAATTTGGTGGGGTTCCATGTTCGGCTTGTATATTTCAGCTTAAAGATCCTTTTTATTAGTTGCCAATTGTCAGGTTGCTGTATATTGATGATCACATTTTTTCCTTCTCCTTATATGTTGCGGTAAAAGATAGCCTTTGTAGCTTCCTTCTTTGGTTCTTCCTCTTGTAGATTGGACAGTAAGTATTCTCCACTTCCCGTAAATACTGGTAGGTATGCCACATTTTTGTGGATTCTATCGAGCTGATGAGGTTCCGGTTGTTGTTGTTGGATTTGTAGTTGCTGTTGTAGTTCCAGATATGCCACTCTTAAGCGTTTCAGTCGTCTTTTATCGAATAGCTACTGCCTTTTAGAATACACTTTTATTCTTTTTTTTCTGGTCCTGTTCACTTAATGTGCAGGATACTCAGAGTCACGTATTGAATAATATATTTATTTTTATTCTTTTGTTTTCTGGTTCTGTTCACTTAATATGCAGGATACTCAGAGTCACGTAGTGAAGAACATGCTTTTATTCTTTTTTTCTCGTCCTGTTCACTTAATGTGCAGGATACTCAGATTCACTTAAAAACGTATTTTCGACCACAGGACTCTTTTATTTTAATTTTTAAAAGGATCCTACCGACTGCGCCACTTAAGTTGTCGTTTCTTTATTTTGCGATAAAAAAATAAAATTTAAGGTTTTTCTTTTATTTATTTATTAAATTCGATTTGACCGGAGAAACAAAACTGTCTTAAAACTATTTACATTTTGTACTTTTATAGGGTAATTCAGCATTCATTTTCGTAATGTGAACGGAAATATGACAATATCTGTTAAAATGTATTATTTTATTTATTCTTCTTTAGTTAATTTTTGAAACGGTTGCAATTCTTGGAATTGCGACCGATAAAGAGCTTTTCAAAATATTGCATTTTCGTTATTGGAACGGAAATGCAATAAATGCAAATTTGACAATATTTGTTAAAATTTTTTTTTTTTTTTGTTAACGTTAATTGTTGAAACGGTTGCAATTCTTGGAATTGCGACCGATAAATGGCATTCAAAATATTATCTTTTGTCTATTTTTGCTATAAATTCGTCAATTGGATCATTCTTAATGTACTTATGTGTATGTGTTTGTATAGCTCGCGCAGAAACATGCACTAATGATGTAAACAAAAGCCACCATTAGCTTAAAACAAGTTTACGTCTTCGAAATTTCGTACAATTGAAAATTTAAAATCCATTCCTTTTTGTTCTCTTATAGAAGATTAATACTTAAATAAATTATGTACATACATATATTTTCAAGTATGGGATTATCCAATTAACAAAAACTATACGAAATAAGGAATAGATTGTTGCGGTTTTTTTCTGTATTGTATCTATGTTTGCATATACATACATTTTTCGGTGCGCCCGGCGCAGAACTTGCTTGGCTGCGTCGTACAGTGTGTTGTTCGCGTAGAAGACGCATTTAATAACGTTAGCACTGATCCTATCTAACGGGCGTTAATAGACTTAGGGGTGGAAAATTGTATCAGCAACAGGATCATCTCTGTGCTAGAAACCAGGACAATTAGAGCTAATATGGGTAATATCAACATAACATAAAGAGTCCACAGGGGCACTCCACAGGGAGAGTATTATCTCCACTCCTCTGGTTATGTGTTATTAGTAAAATCTTAATAAAACTTAATGGAGGTGGGGTAAAAGTGGCCGCGTACGCTGATGATGTGGTGTTAATGGCATCAGGACTGTGTTCCAATACGATCAGTGGGATCATTCAAAGGGCGATAGGCGACTCTTGGGCTACAGGCTGTGGCCTAAGTTTAAACACGCGTAAAACATAACTCATGCTATTTACGACCAGATATAAGGTGATGCTTTCCATTTAAATTCAACCGGGCTATTCGGGTCATGTTCTTCGATTTCGATGTAACTTAAATATGTTGCTCTCTGGTCAAAATAATGAGACACGTATTTTTTTGTTCGCCCGAAAAAATTTTTTTTCAAGAGTTATCGGCAATTTTGTTTTTCGGCTCAAACTCGATTTTTTTTAATTATATAAGAAAATTTTTTCTTTAAATGCCCATAACTTAGTCAAAAATGAACCGATTTTAATAATTTTGGGTTCAAAATGATCGTAATTACATACACAAGCGACTTCATGTAGAAACAATTGCAAAAAAGTAGTTGAAATTTTTTTATTTAGCAAAAAAGAAAAAAAATTGAAATTTTTTCGAAATTCAATATTTCAAAAAGTGTATTTTTTTTTTTTTTATAACTTTTTCCAAATCAAAAGGACATCTCAAACTTTAATTGAGCTGCATGCCTAGTAGCTAAAATGAGTTGTTTTTGAGTAATGAATTTTTGAGTAAACACCCTGTTTCGCAGTTTTTGTTTTTTGCAAAAGAAAAAATTTTCAACTACTTTTTGCAACTATTTCTCCATGAAATCGCTTATGTAAGTAATTACGATTATTTTGAACCCAGAATCATTCAAATCGGCTTATTTTTGACTAAGCTATGAGCAATTAAAAAAAAATTTCTTATATAGATTCTTTCCATTTCAATTCAAAAGGGCTTTTCGGGACATGTTCTTCGATTTCGATGTAACTCAAATATGTTGCTCTCTGGTCAAAATAATGAGACACGTATTTTTTTTTTCGCCCAAAAAAAATTTTTTTCTAGCTTTATCGGAAATTTTGTTTTTCGGCTCAAAATCGATTTTTTTTAATAATATAAGATTTTTTTTTTTTAAATGGTCATAACTTAGCCAAAAATGAACCGGTTTTAATAATTTTGGGTTCAAAATGATCGTCATTACTTACACGAGCGATTTCATATAGAAATAGTTGCAAAAAAGTAGTTGAAAATTTTTTATTTTGCGAAAAACAAAAAGTGCGAAACAGGGTGTTTACTCAAAAATTCATTACTCAAAAACAACTCATTTTAGCTACTAGGCATGCAGCTCAATTAAAGTTTGAGATGTCCTTTTGATTTGGAAAAAGTTATAAAAAAAAAAAAAATACACTTTTTGAAATATTGAATTTCGAAAAAATTTCAATTTTTTTCTTTTTTGCTAAATACAAAAATTTCAACTACTTTTTTGCAATTGTTTCTACATGAAGTCGCTTGTGTATGTAATTACGATCATTTTGAACCCAAAATTATTAAAATCGGTTCATTTTTGACTAAGTTATGGGCATTTAAAAAAAAATTTTCTTATATAATTAAAAAAAATCGAGTTTGAGGCGAAAAACAAAATTGCCGATAACTCTTGAAAAAAAATTTTTTCGGGCGAACAAAAAAATACGTGTCTCATTATTTTGACCAGAGAGCAACATATTTAAGTTACATCGAAATCGAAGAACATGACCCGAATAGCCCGGTTGAATTTAAATGGAAAGCATCAGGTACTAATTTTTACTTTACCAAATATTAACGGACAAACCCTCTCTTTTTTAACCAGTGCCAAGTACTTAGGGGCCATTCTGGATTCCAAACTTAGCTGGAAATTAAACATTGAAGAACTGGTAAAGAAAGCAGAAATTGCTTTATATGCCTGTAAACATATGCTAAGATGGGGTCTTGACCTTAAGTATACATTATGGTGGTATAAGGGGGTTATACGACCAATTTTAACGTATGGCTCGGTGGTTTGGTGGAAAGCTCTAGAGAGAAAATACAACATCAAATTACTTGGCAGAATACAAAGATCAGCCTGTGCAGTAACAGTCGGTGCAATCAGACCATGTCCTAGGGAGGCCCTGATCGCACTAACACACGTTATTCCGGTAGATCTACATATCAAGAAGATGGCAACAATGAGTGCATTTAGGTTAAATGAAGCGGTTCGCTGGAAGGAAAAAGTTCATAGCCATGCCAGTCTATTACTGGGACAACCTCAGTATACCTCGAAGAGGACTGATTACATCGTCCCGACGGTAGCATTCAGTAAAAATTTTGTCACTCTCTTTCCATCAAGGAAAGAATGGAATAAGGGATTCTCACTAAACAACTTCGACAATATTTTTTATTGTTTATAGTATCATACGTTCTATGATGGGTAAGTAGTCTGAGGGTGTTTCCGAAAAAAATATTTGCGTAATTTTGGGTTTCTCCAACACTGTTATCTTTTTCATAATGTTCCATTGTTTCCCTTAGATATTGCCCAGGTTGAGTCAAGCGATTTTGGCTGACATTTGGCCTGGGGTTTCCCATCTGTGGGATTCCTTGAAACTGATTTACCTCTATATTATCTACTTCCATCAGCTCGATCCGGTTTTGACCGGGTTGACTCCAGCGTGTAATGGCCAGAATTTGCCCTGGGATTTCCTACCTGTGGAGGCCTCTGGAAATTTCCTTAAGTATTGTTTGGACTTTAAAGTTTCCAGAATTATAATTACTATTCATATAATTATTATCGTATCTGTTTTTATTATTATTAAAATTGCTATTATGTGATAATTACTAGGGCGGTTATTAAAATTGCTTTGAATTCCATTCTTATTTTTATTATAATTCATACCTTCTGCTCAAATATGAACGAGACTGATTTAATAAAACACAAACTGTTAATAATTGTTCAATTTTTATTTTATCTCCTTCAAAGTAATCACCATTGGAGGCGATACACATACATATGCCAACGTTTTTTCCAATCATCATAGCATTTCTGGAAGGCCGATTTCAGTATGGATTTCAGTTCCTTCTTCGAATTCTCTTTTATGACTTCAATTGTATCAAAATGTTTTCCACGGAGCGGTAACTTGAGCTTGGGAAACAGGAAAAAGTCACATGGAGCCATATCAGGCGAATACGGTGCTTGCGGAACGATATTAACATTATTTTTGTTCAAATAATAGCGAACAAGACGTGATGTGTGAGCTGGTGCATTATCGTGATGCAAGAACCATGACTTGTTATCCCACAATTCTCGCGCAAACGCTTTAAAACGTCTAAATAATATTCAGCGTTAACCGATCGGCCTTGCGGAAGGAACTCCGAGTGCACCACACCTTCGTAATCGAAAAAAACAGTTAGCATAACCTTAATTTTTGAACGACTTTGGCGTGGTTTTTTGGGTTTCGGCTCCTCCGAAGAGCGCCGTTCCGATAGGTTGTCTGCAACATTTTTAAGGCGTCTGAAGCCGAAATTTTGTTGGAATAACAAAATTTCAAACAAATTCTTTGTTCAACTTGAATTTCCATCGTTAAATTCGAAGAACACACTCGAGCTTGACTTTTTTACAGTAGCACAGAAAACAAACTATGTGACATATCACGCTGAAAATTTGCTTTGTCCTACCATCCAACAAAAAATTTATTTTTGCCATATGTCATCCGCGGACCGTTTTATTGATAAAGTCTCGTTCATATTTGAGCAGAAGGTATTTGCATTATTGTATTTATTCACTTTAAATTTTCTATACTCCGGTCGAATGCAACCTTTTCGTATCGTCGTCTTGTCATAAGGTCCAAGATGCTACTTAAATCCCTCATGTCATAGATTTTGTCTAGCAAATTGCCTTGCGTCTATTGCGGCATTTACCAATTAAGAAGTATTTTTATCAGCTGTCAGTTGTCCACTTGTCGTTTGGGGTATTCTTTGCCTCTCCTCGGATGTTCCTGTAGTATATTGCTCAGAGAACGTAAATTCATAGAGAAGGCGCAGTCCCGGCCCGTTCCTCCTAACAAAATACGGGTAGGAAAGCACAAGTTAACAGTAGGAAATTAATTAATATGGCTGCCGGAGAGAAATGAGAGGGAGAGAGTGATACGCAATGTAAAAAAATGTAGTTTACATTAGCTTACATTTGCTTGCGTACAGAACAGAGTTGTTCATTTGATATGTCCATATGATTTGTATGCATGTTTACAGATTTGTTCTTTTTGGTTTTTTTATAAAAATTGCGCGTAATTTAGGACATATGTATGTAATTAAGTTATGAAAATTGCGCGAAATTTTATGTATGCATGTTTATATACATATATTAGCAAAGGACATATTTATTTTAGGTTTACATATATGAAAATTGCGCCAAATATTGGAAAAAATGTTTGATTGCATTAGATTTGATTTTGATTGGATAAATGTATATATGTACATACATATATGAAAATTGCGCCAAATATTGAAAAGCTCTTATGATTGCTTGTAACCAATTGAACTTGAATGCGCACATTCTCATTATTTTATTTACATATTTATAAAAAACTTTTGAATTTAAAGGATCGGGTGTAGGATAATGCCGTATGGGTAATTTGAAGCCAAGTATAATGATTTATTTAATGAAACTTGGTTGAGATGTAAGGGAGTGGCTCATGAACAACTTTTATATCTTTCAATATTTACACGCATTTTAATACAATACACTTATAAATTGGTACAATATAATACGAATATGTATGTATTTTGTTCTAAATTTCACTTCAATTCATAAAATATATGGTCACAAACGCATTTTTACTGGTTTTTATACTTGTATTCAAAACAACAATATCCTTTCGCTAAATTACACAATTTTAACAATTAATTACTTGAAAACTATAAATCCCCGGAGGGTGCGGTTTCTTGTTTTATATATGTATATGATTATACTGAATGTACCTCAATTTAAATTTTGTAAAAATTAAAATAAAAATTTTAATTAGGCTATGAGGATGTTCCACCGAACAAGTGGACCGAAAAAAAGAAAAAAAGGAGCTGATGTATCGAGAGCTGCGTGCCTAAGGATAAAGTTATACTTTTTGCGTTTCCTAGGGACGAAGAGACCCGTAAGAATTGGGACTTGGCTTGCAACGTGCAAGTGCCAAGCACTGACAGAGTTTTTATTTGCCAACGCCATTTTGAACCCACATTGGTTACAAAATATAAACTCTTGAAAGGGGCTTTTCCTTGCTTCAATTTAGAGCCAGTAAATAGAAGTCGCTCGCCTAGTGCTGGCTCTGATTGGGTTTGCCCGCCCGTCACTGCAACTTATTGTAGGGTAGTTAAGCAAGTAGAAGAAGATTTAACTCTGGAAGAGTTTGAGAAATATTCGATATTAGAGGAAAACAGGCAGGCTAGTTATAGTAATCAGATCTGCGTGGACTTAGAAACCACAATGCCTCGCGAACGGTTTGCTCAGTCTACTCGCTATTATCAGAGCAACGCGGTCAAATTAAGTAAACGTATTGAGGAGCTTGAAAAAGAAAATAATGACCTAAAAAATAAATATTCTGAGTTGTTGAAACGTGCAATAATTGCGGAGGAAAGTTGTAGCAACTTTTGCAAAATGATCGTCAGTACCAAAAAAGGTTGGTATAATGAGGACGAAAAGACATTGGCTCAAAATTTGAACTATATGTCCACTAAAGCAGGTTTTTGTTTACCACACAAATCATCGCTTTTGCGTTGGCGCCCCATCAGGTATGTTGTCCAGGTTTCAATGCCAATGTCGTTAACAATTTAAGCAAAATTGCTAGCAAAATGTCCGGCACAGAACGCATATGCATTTTATTATTTGATGAAATTAGCATCAAGCCGGATCTTACTTATAATAAAAGTAGGGATATAATTGATGGGTTTGTGGACCATGGGGAAGGTCAACGTCAAAGCAGAATAGGGAACAAATGTTGTTTTTTTATGGTTAAAGGGTTGTGCTCTAAGTGGAAGTATGTATTTTCCTACTATATTTCCAAAAATGGTTTTAATGGTACAGAGCTACATCAAATTGTAATGAGTAACATTTTATTTTTCAGGGTTTTCTCCGTCTTTCAGATTTTTCTCTATCTTTCAGGTTTTCCTTTTATCTTATTTTTCAGGTAGCACCTGAGCCTAGATTTTTAAACCACTACAATTTTCACTTAATCACGACAATAATTTAATTCAACAGGATTTCCTTACAAAATCAATATATTCGTTCAGCTAAATCAAATGAATATCTGCATATGAAAAATCGTTCATATGGACGTGCAAAAGCAAACACGCATACACATAAATACATGCCTACAAACTTCCATAGACATACATACATATGAGGTTGCGAGCACTTGCGACAGAAATCAAGAAATCCAGCGCGCATTCATAGGCGCAGCGCACATTCATTGGCACAGCATTGTACATATACACATATTTACATACATATATTGATGCATACATATATACGGAGCCGCGGCCACTCGCCTTGACAAAAATTCAAGATTTACCAAATACAGTAGGTTCTGTTTTTATGCGGTAGATACGTTCCGCAAGAAACAGCATAAAAAAAACAGCATAAAAAAAGCTACTAGTTCTATAGTAAAACTATAGATACGTTTCAAAAGTGCTAAAACCGCATAAATCTGAAATAATGTAATAAAATCGCATAAAAAAGGGCACTAGTCCCATATTATAACTATAGATACGTTCCATAGACCGCATGAATCTGAAATAATTAAATAAAATCGCACAAACAAAATATTGTATTTTTGAAAATTATATCTTTATTTAAGAAACGTCAGAATCGAAAAATAAATTTAATTCAGAAATAGAATCAGACAATACCCACATGTTGCACATTCGTTTAGGATTTGGCGTAAAATCACTTTCGTCACTTGAGGAAATGTACACGTCTGATCAGGATGGTGATGCAGGCGGTTCCATACTTGTAGGGTTAGCATATCTGATGTAATCTGTGATGAGTTTTTGCTTAGCTGGTTTAGAATCTTGTTTATATGTACAATTCCCGATAGGTCGACATGCATTTTGTAATTTAAAAAAAAAACCGCACTATTTCAAAACCGCATAAAAAAAAGCCGCATAAAAACAGAACCTACTGTATTGGCAAATAATTCAACGCGAAATATTCCAATATTGACTATTTTCGAATGGTCGCGAAAATAGGCATATGGGCGGCTCGTTTTATGAATGAAAGTACTTTGCTCGTGGAAATATGAGCTCGAACTTATCAATGAATTTGCTTTTGTTGTGCTTTTTAATATTTGAAACTGTTCAGCGCCGTCGCGGGTAAATAATCATGGCCGCAGCAGCTACGCCTAGGAATGCATTTTGTTCTTGTAGTCGCTAGGCTTAGAATTTTAGTTTTGGAAGCATACACATGTAGAGGCATAAAGTAAGTATGTGCGGTTATATTATATGTATATACGAATATTCATTGTTTTGCTTAGAATAGAAACATTTACGTACATATGTACATTGTCCCAACATATGTATTCATATATGCATATATACATATGTACATATGTTTATGTACGCGAATGCCGTTTAGATGAGTTTTTTTTTGCATATGTTAGGAATATGTTTGCATACGTTTGTCTATTTGCTTTTGAATTTTTTATATGTAATATAGATACATATGAGCTGTGTTTTGAGGCAGGTCAAGATTTTTTTCTGCCCACATGAATATGGATGGTAGATGTTATATCTATTTACCATAGTATATGAATATATGTATGTACATACATATGGATATAAAAATTTAAAAAGGACGCATATTGTTGAATAATAACCGTTGATGCAAATGAATGGTTTACAAAGCCAATTTTTTATGTGAATATTTTGAAATTATTTTGATAATGCACTTAATATCAATACAATTTAGTTAATTAGATACTTAAAATTTCACATTCGTGCATGCATATACTTAGAATTAATTTATTCATCTCACAAGAAATAATCTATTTGCGCATGCAAAATGCCTACGGGAAATAAGCATGAAAAATAAATGTGATTTTTGCATACATACCTACATATGTATATTAGAAATATGTTTGCATACGTTTGTCTATTTGCTTTGAATTCTTTATAAGCAGATGTGTATGAGAGGTGTATGAGCTGGGTTTTGAGGCAAGTCATGTTTTTTTCTGCCCACATAAATATATGGATGGTAGATGTTATATTAATTCAACACTTTACTGAATAATAAACCTTGATGTAAATGAATGGTTTACAAAGTTATTTTTTGTGTTATGATATTTGAATAATTTTGATAATAGACCTAAATTCAATACAATTTAGTCAATTAGATACTTAAAATTTCATATTCATGCATGCATATACTTAGAATTATTATTATTATTATTTATTAGAGAAATATGAAATATAACACTAACTGATAGAGCACTCTAGCTACTTAGGCCTACGGTGCTATTGCGTTACTTAGAATTAATTTATTCATCTCACAAGAAATAATGCATTTGCGCATGCAAAATGCCGACGGCAAATAAGCATGAAAGAAAAATGTACAAGTCTGCTGTTATTTTCTTTTCCCTAACATCAAATCATGGCATTTTACATTTCAATGCAAACGCTATATTTATTTCTGTTGACTACGCTCCGCTATGTTGACCACGCTCCGCTATGTTAACTCTCTACTGTTAACTTCCTACCCTCGTTTTGATGTGTTTTGACATTTAACCTGTCCATTCGTTCCTGCGCCTTCTCTATGAATTTACGTTCTCTGTATTGCTTTGATCGCTCTTTCTTCATTGTCTCATCTCTTATTGTTGAAAGAAGATATTCCACATTACTCACGAATGAATTAATGATCATCTGACCTTCTCTAGTAAACGTTGGTAGATGCGATGCATTTCTATAGATGTGTTCTATCTGTTGTTGTAGTACCAAATTTGAAGCTGCATGTCCCTGCGGTTGTTGTTGGGCTTGCTCTTGTTGTTGTTGTTGGTGTTGAAATTGTTCTTGTAACTGCATGTATGCAATGCGCAACCTCTCAAGATGTACATCCTTCCGTGCCAGTTTATCTGCTACATTCACAGTTGATGGGTGAGCCTGTTCCTCCATTATTGTCGAAAGATCTTTGTCGTTTAGAATACACTTTGAAAAAAAAAAAACATTTTTTCTTAATCGTGTCCCCTTTTTTTTGTTTTTGAAAACTTTTCTCTGGCCCTATTTATGCAGGATACTCAGAATTTTTGTCACTTTACGTTCGATTCGTATCACTAGATCCTTATATTTTTTTAAGGATCCGACCGACTACGCCAATTTTATAATGTAAGTAATGTACATTTAGTTATTTAAAAAAAATAGAATACGACAATTAAATCCATTTTAACAAGTCAAGATCAAAAAGACTGACTTATATATTATTTTACTTTAATTTTTCACAATTAAATTTTTCTTACTTGATAAATGACATTGGTTTATTTTTGTTTCAAATAAAATTATAGATAGAAATAAAATTGTTTACTCTTTGGAATTTTTTTTATTCAATTTTGTTCTAAATAAAATTGTTGATTTTGTTTAAATTCAATAAATTATATTAACTTCACTTTAAATAAAATTATTGATTTTGCTTAAATAAGTAAAATTGTTTATTCTTTGGGAATTATATTATAAATAGTGCCGGACTGCTTTTGTCAATTTCATTTAAAAATTCCTCGAATTTATCAAGTGTATTGGCTTTGAAGTCAATGTAACTGATTGTATATGTAACTTTCGCTACGGCATAAGTATCACCATTTGCCATATTCAGAACAATTCTATATTGCGAAGTTAGCAATATACTTGTGTATGTGCGTACTAGAGATGTCCTTAGTAGCATGGGTTAAATTAAAAGTGGATATTTTATTGAGTGCCGGGTGAAAATTCTTTCCTTTTGGTCTAAAACTATGGCTCGTGAAATTTGGGTCCGATAGGATGATATTAAATGGACCCGGAAAGATCTTCAAGTTGGCAATATGGCTAAAATAAGAAAAATATGATTTACTGTCTTTTTTTTGTAGAATATTTATTTGCTTAAATAAGTAAAATTGTTTATTCTTTGGGAATTATATTATAAATAGTCCCGGACTGCTTTTGTCAATTTCATTTAAAAATTCCTCGAATTTATCAAGTGTATTGGCTTTGAAGTCAATGTAACTGATTGTATATGTAACTTTCGCTACGGCATAAGTATCACCATTTGCCATATTCAGAACAATTCTATATTGCGAAGTTAGCAATATACTTGTGTATGTGCGTACTAGAGATGTCCTTAGTAGCATGGGTTAAATTAAAAGTGGATATTTTATTGAGTGCCGGGTGAAAATTCTTTCCTTTTGGTCTAAAACTATGGCTCGTGAAATTTGGGTCCGATAGGATGATATTAAATGGACCCGGAAAGATCTTCAAGTTGGCAATATGGCTAAAATAAGAAAAATATGATTTACTGTCTTTTTTTTGTAGAATATTTATTTGAATTATTAATATTCATATAATTCGCATTATTGGACTCATAGAAATAATCGTAAACGTAAATATTAGTAATTTTTCGTAAATCCTAACAATAAGGACGGTAAAACACTGGTCTTGACTAATTTTTGACAAAGAAAAAGAATTTTTTTTTAATTAATTTTTTAAATATTTCTACAGTTATTTTGTTTAAAAATTCACCTAGTTACAAAATTTTCATAGATATATTTGATATTGAATAACTTTTAAGTCAGTCTATTGGATGAACTAAAAGTATTTTTTCCAAAATGTTTCCTCCCGAGGAAGCTTTGTTTTAAAGAAGCAGTAGAAGACTTCTCTTAGACAGCTTTGTAAAAGTGAACTGAAGTGAAGTGAAAAATTTTAATTTATTATTCAAATAGTTTTTCTGCATTGAATGGACTAGAATTTTTGAACATAGTCATTAGATTCAAGAAGCAAAAATTATGATGTCCAAAATAGCAAAATTGACTACGGAAGAAGCACCAAGTACTTCAAGGCTTATAACACGTAAAGCCATTGAAAATTTAACAAAAGTCGATTTAATAGGGAATGTTTCACACCAAATCAATGGCGCAAAACTTTCGTCAAATCGACAGGTTTTGCAAGTTTTATTTTATAACATGCGCTTTGTAGATCTTACAGCAAAGCAAAGTGCGAAATTGACAATCGATGCAGTTAAAATATTTTGGCATCAAGCTCGTATACCGATAGGAGAAGATCACAAATGTCAGGATAAATTAATAAAATTATATGATAAGTGGAAAAATATCCAAAAAACATTACCTGATAAAAGATCAAATGCGCAAAAACAACTTGCCGAAACATTTCTAGAAAATCTAGACAATTTATTTGACATTGCCACTGCGAATGCATTAGAAGAAATTAAAATTGTAGAAGATAAAGAGTTTCTAGAAATGCAAAGACTAAAAGGACGTCCTGGTTGCATGACTGGTGTCCATATGGCATTATATGAAAAAGAGAAGAGAGTTCAGGAGAGACAAGAGAAGGAAGCTGCACGAAAAAGGAAGTACGAAGAAGAAAGTTCGAGACAAACAGGTAAGTTGAGTACCTTATTTATTAAATTCCAGTTTTCAATGTTTAATTTTTTCATATTTCATAAAAGTTTCGCAATTCATGGAGTGGAGTGATGAAGACAATGTTAGTGATAAAACAATTGATCAGTCCATCATTAACGAAGAAGACAAAATCTCAAATCCTACATCAAAACGAAAACGAGGTCGCAAAAATTTCATAACTGCTCGGTTAGTATCAGCGCTGGACAATGCGAAAGTCTCTGATGGTATGGCAGTACACATTCTAATAGCAGCTGCTGAAGCATTAGGACATTGTGTAGAGGAACTTGTCATAAATCGTTAAAGTATTCATCGTTTGCGTCAAGAAAATCGTTTGAAAGAATCTGAAGAAATTTTGGCAGGTTTTAAGGACAATGTACGTTTGTTTTACTTTAAAATCTAATATCATTAATAATCAATTTTAAACTCTATAATAATCTTCTTATCATTTATAGGTGAGTAAAAATGGTACTTTGGTAGCTCATTTTGATGGGAAGTTAATGCAAGATTTGATTGGATCCACAAAAGTTGAACGAATTGCAGTTTTGGTAAGTTACAACGGCACATCGAAGTTTCTTGGTGCACCGAAACTAGTATCTGCTACTGGTAAAAATATTGCTGATGTAGTTTATGACAGATTAGTCACATGGAATATTGTTAATCAAGTGAATGGCCTATCATATGATACAACAGCCACCAATACTGGCATCCACAGTGGAGCTGTAGCTCTTTTAGAAAAAAATTTTGGACGTAATCTAATCAATCTACCTTGCCGTCACCATATTTATGAAATTTTATTACGCAGCGTCTTCGAATTAAAATTATCTTCAACCTCTACACCAGAAGTTCCTATTTTTGAAAGAAAATAAAGAATCATTTAAAAGTGGCATCGAAGATAAAATTGTTTTAGAACAAGTAAATATAGCTGAACGTGATAATTGTAAACAGTTCTGTTACGATCAGTTGGAAAAATCTCAAAATCGAGAAGACTATAAAGAGTTACTTCAGTTAGCTTTAATCTTTCTTGGGGCAGAGCAATATAACTTTCACACACCTGGCGCAACCAGCCATGCGCGCTGGATGTCAAAGGCGGTGTATTCTTTAAAAATATTTTTGTTTCGCAATCAATTCTCACTTACAAAAAAGGAAACAAATGGTTTACGCGATATTTGCATTTTTTTAGTGCAACTTTATATCAAAGCCTGGTTCGGATGTACTAATGCTATAGATGCACCACTTCAAGATCTTACTTTTATTCACGACGCTATAAATTATTCAAAAACAGACTCAGAAATCTCAGCAATACTTCTTAAGAAAATGAGCAATCATTTATGGTATATAGCTGAAGAAACAGTAGCTCTAGCCTTTTTTGATTTAAAAATTTCATTAGAAGAAAAACGTAAAATGGTTGAAAAACTTAAATTCAAAAAACCAAATGTAAAATTAGGAAATGGTCGAAACTATTCGAATTTATTAGACTTTCAAAATTACTCTTTACACGATTATGTTTCTGAGAATACTTAGTATTTTTTCAGTCGGTTTGGTTTGCCTTCGGAATTTATAGATCTTGAGCCTTCAATTTGGGAAACGTCATTTGAATTTGAAGAAGGTTGGACATTCTGTAAGGACTTATTTGTTGTAAATGATACTGCCGAGAGAGGCGTAAAATTCATTCAGGAATATAATAGAATTTTAACCAATGATGAAGAGGAAAAGCAGTTGACGCTTCAGGTTGTTGAAGCATATCGAAAAAAATACCCTTCATATAAAAAAACTGATCTGACAGAATTAAATACATAATTTTAGGAAACCCATACGTATAACATTACCATATCTTAATTATCTACCTTATATTCTATTGATTCGTAATTACATTATGCTAGAAAAATTTATGAGAAAGTGTATACACTAAATATTGTAGAGTACGCATAAAAATGCAAATTATGTAAGTATTAAAAATAAACTTTTGTTATATAATTAAATAGTATATAAAAATTGGTGTTTTTTCATTTTAAAGTATTTTAAATCATTTCCGGGTCCAATAAATATTAACGAATCGTTCACCAATTTTTAATTCAATAATATTGGACATAAAGGAAAGAAAATCAGCCCGGCGAAGAATAAAAAATTGACTTTTAAAAATAAGGACACCTCTAGTGCGTACATATGTATATGTATGTGATCGACATAAATGCGTACATTTTAATAAATACTTTAATAGCATAATTAAAAGTAATGTTTATATTTTTTATGAAGATTTTTGAAAAAGTACTTATTAAATAAAACTAAAATAAAAACTAAAGAGTTAATGTACGGAGAAGGCGGTTCCAGAATTAGAATCTGGTGCCAAAGATCTACAGATCTTCTTGCAAAAGCAATCATTAAGTAATTCAATGAAACAATTAAACATTGTAGTCACCAGCGCGCTACAAGTATCAAAACACCCTCACACATCAAACTCATATATCGAACTTACACATCAACTGACCTCTAAAACATAGGTATGCTGTATTTGGACCACAGCATACCGAACTATTACGAGTATCATACTTTGCAAAAATGAGTCACGCAACTTGTTTGAGATTTTTGTTTGACATTGTGACTCTATGTTATTACTTACTCAACGATTTAAACTTAACAAAAAAGTCTTCACAACGAAACTCATTACATTAACTTGTAACAAAAACCTCACTAACTACATAATCAACCACTAATTTATTCTCTTATATCGCACATAAAAATATTTGTTTACATTATCTGTACTGCAATGGAATATTAAGGAATATTTTAATAATTATCACGAATTACAGTTACTAATCAAAGACCGTGTACCTTTATAAAGGTGCAACTTTATCGATCTTTGAATCCTTTAACGCAATAACGCCATATTAAAACACGAAGCTAAGAAAGCAAATCGAGTTTCCTCCCTCTCTAAAAGTAGCACTCAACAATTTTGAAAAAATGTAACCCGCCTATCGTGCGTCCAAAAACAAAACATTATTAACTGTTTTAAAACACTTAATATAGTAGTAAATACAATGGCCCGCATAGTATAGCAAATTAATTTGCAAAATTTTGGAGCTCCTTTTTGAACAATTTCAATTTTCCATACGAATTCACAGAGGAAAGGAGCCTCGTCACTAACCGGCAGTATGAGTCACTTGGAAACTAAGCATTTCGGCAAAAGTTTTAGAATCGAATATTACTGCCGATGAGTTTGAGGATGCAGCAGCCATTTATTCTAAGGGAAAAATGCCAGGTTTTGATAGAATTTCATATCCAGTGTTCAACAACAACGAATTTCTGGTAACAAAGCTTCACTGAGGGACGCCCTACAGAGGATCGATGATATTCAATTCAATTTATTGGTTTTGTTTTGTACATAGTAAGACAAAGTCTTGTGGTAGTACAGCTTCTTATAATTCTAGAATACGAGGATGGTATACATAAAAATACTACTTAAATTTTAAAACTATTTTAACTAATAAACTTATAGACTAAAACTTAGAATAGTAAGTGAGAAAAAGAGAAAGATGGTGGGAATGGGAGAAGGGAAGGAGAGTTAAAGGTTAGAAGTAGTTAGAAACTGCAGTTTTAAAACATCTTGCTTGTTTTATTAGCTTTATTGTAGTTGGTATAGAATTCCATAGTTTTCTGGCACTAATAAAGAACATGCGCTCTGATTCCAAGTAAGTGTAAGTCGGAACAATCAGATTCAATGTTCGGATGCACTGGCATTGTTTAATGTTTTTATACAGGTACAATGTGTGTGTATTTTGTGTGTATATTAATTTATGCAGGAACATAAGAGAGCATATTTTGAGATACGAGTCGAGGTTATGACGAAGAATCTGTTTTGAGTATATAGATTTATGGTCATATTTCCTTTTTTCAAACACGAGACGCGCTGCATTATTTAGAGCACTTTGCAATTTATGTTTCGAATTATTATCAAGCTTGCAATATACTAATTCAGCGTATGATACATGAGGAACAATGAGTGATCTTTGTTGACGACAAAGTTTACATGGTCAACACATGATAATCTTGAATTTATTCGGAAACCCATGTTAGTTACAATAGTAGTTAGCAATATTGGCAGTAAAGAGCTAAAGTCACACTTTGAATGAGAAATGGCAATCGCCTTCGTCTTTGACTCATTTAATTTCAAGTTGTTAGATTTGGACCAGTTAGAAATACGAGTGAGGTCTTCATTAATCCTTGCTATCAAATCTTCAATTAGACCTATTGACCTTGACAGGTAGATCTGGGTGTAATCAGCATAAAGATGAATCGACGAATTTTGGCAACACTCAACAATATCATTAATAAAAATGCAAAATAAAATTGGACCTAAAATAGAGCCCTGCGGCACACCTGACGTAATTGGTTTTAACCTTGAGTAGTTATCACCACACTTAACTTGTTGTAACCGATTCGAAAGGTAACTTTTTATTAGTTGCAGAGCAAATGCTCCAAACTTATAGTGATAGCACCATTTTCGCAGTAAAATGTTGTGATCATTAGTATCAGAAGCTTTTGAAGAATCGAGTAATACTAGCACTGTTAGGTAGTTTTTATCATAAGCAGAGCTAACATCTTCAAAAATTTTAAGCATAGCTGTGGAGCAACTATGCATCCTTCTGAAACCCGACTGGAAATTACTTAGCAGATTATTCTTATCCAAGTAGCAGGTACTTTGTCGCGCCAAACATTTTTCGAATACTTTCGATAGGGCAGGTAAAATGCTTATTGGTCTGAAGTGCTGAGGAGCGGTAGAGCATTTTATTTTTGGCACAGATATTATATTTGCTATCTTCCAGAGGTATGGAAATGCAGATGAGGTGAGTGAAAAGTTAATTATGTGCATAAATGATGGTATTACAAATGGTAGAATAATTTTAAGAAATTGAAGACAAATGCCGTCGGTCCCTAAAGCATTAGATTTGACAGTATCTACACACTGCATCAAATCCATCTCTGTTGCAGACACAAATCCAAACTAACCGTCATCAGCATGCTCTCGTAGAGGAACTTTTACAGGTATGTCGAGTGAAGCCCTGTTAGATGCTAGAAAGTGAGTATTTAAAAGTTCTGGGTCCAAACAGCACACGGGCTTATCCTCTCCTGAGGCACCTAAGGATTTAAGGTTTTTCCATAGGACTTTCGAAGGTAAACTATCATTGAGCTTATATTGTAGATGCCCTTTTGGCATCTCTAGTAATTCCAGTTACTTTATTTCTTGCTACACGATATTTTTGCCACAAGTGAATGTTTCTATAAATCTTCCATTTCTTATATGCTTTACTACGCTCTCTAATTAAAAACAATATCTCCCGTGTAAACCATGTTTTCCTGTTTCCATGGACTTTAACTTCACGCAAATAGATGGCTGACTAAAGCATTAAAATGTTAGTTTTTCATCCACTATTGTGAGTAACCGACACATACTCCAATTAAGCTCGGCAGCCTCCTTAAGGGATCACGTTGAATAAGGTTAAAGTTACTAAAAAATAACTCCTTTACTTGATTGTGTCTGCTGAACTGGATGTTGTAGGATAAGAATATCAACTCGTGGTCAGAAAATCCAACCATAGGAAGCCGATCAATATGAGTGAGGTAATCTCTGTCACTGACGCAAAATACATCCAAAAGACTTGGTTTGCAGCGGGGTGCAAAGCGAGTAGCATATTCATTGATTAAGGAAATTCCTAATGATTGGAAACTATCTACCAAACTCCTGGAAGAAAAATTATCACAAAGAAGGTCTACATTTAAATCACCACACACAATAATATGTTCATAGGAGATGTGGAATTCCGGTAATTTATCAAATATCATTGAGAGGTCATTTCTATTGCTAGGGTTGTAAATGCATTCAACAAAAATGTATTCGACTTCTTGGGAATGATCTGATATGCAGATCTCTTTCCATTTAAAAATATTTTTAAAATATAAATATATATGTAAATATGCCACCTTCTCGAGTCTTCGTAGCCCTATCACATCTAATAATAGTGTAGTCACACAGAGAATATACATTATTATCAATATACTCTTTAAACCATGTCTCTGTAATACATATCAGGTTAATGCTCAAATTATCAAAAACAAAATTTAGATAGTCAATTTTTTCAGCATTCAAACTTCGCGCATTCAATTGATAGACATTAAACCCATTGTAGTGATTAGAAATGAGTTTAAGCATTCCTCTTGCATGTTCTTTGTATGCTTGTTTTGCTATTTCATTACACATTGACAGTTTATAGTGGGGAGGATACGCAAGGTGAAGGAATTTAAATAAAGTAAGAGTATAATGAGATAGATATAGGAATGAAATCAAAAGAAAAAAGATAACATTGTAAAGCCAAGAATATGAAAAGTACAAATGAGATGAAAGAAATAGAAATGAGACAGTGAACGACGTATACGCAGTCCCCTGTCAGCTGTTACGATCAAACTAATGAGAACCCCATGAAAATGAAAAATTCCTTCCTTCCTTATATTAGTATCGTAGATTTTATTTCACGATATTTGAAAATTTCCGTAAAACTCTGTCAGCTGATAGCTCTCTCACCACACAGTGCTGCCAAGCACTAAAAAGCTCTAAATTTATTGTGAAGAGCAAATGGTTGGTAACACTGCACAACTCGGAAAAACCCGACGTCACGAACTCTTGATGGGCGCAATCTTCTTGCTATCATTCTTGAAGTTGAGGTATTAAGTCTGCTGAGAGACAATTTATTTCAGAGCTGAAATCGTAAGAGAGAGTATTGGTTATTGTTGGAGTATCGACTGATTCAACTGTATGTGAATTGTTGGAGTATGGCGTGTTTTGGCTGCGTTTTCTTTGCTTACATTGTTTCGTTTATGTTATTTGTGGTGGGTTTTGTTGTTTGTGTATTTTATTCGCTGGTGTTGTTTTGATTGTTTAGTACAATTAAATTGTCTCAAATGCATAACACTAGTTTACACCAAAAATGGTCCCCGATCAAAAGGTGTTTTTTAAACTAATTTGAGGTCGCTGAAACCAAAAATGAATTTTTTTTTTTTTTTTTCAAAGAACGGTTTCCGAGATTTTACCACAAAACCTGTTTTTTGGACAATAGTGCAGTATTACCTGCAATCTCGAAAACAGTGCGCGCCATTTCTTTGAAGTGCATAAATTTCGAAAGGCACACATTTAACCTACATGGCAATATATAATTCGTGTCAACGGAAGTCGTAGTTTTCGCGAAACAGCTGTTGAAAGTTAAAAAAAGGCATTTTTGACGTTTTTTACAAAATTATCAAAGTTTATTAACTTTCTTCTGGAACAAAAAAATTTTTTATGTGGACATAAGATAGGTTTTCTGAAAGACAATTTTCTCACCTACATTTGACGCCTAAGTTTGTCTGAATCGACGAAAAATTGTAGAAGTTATAACATATTATGTGAATGAAGACAATTTCATCGTCTGTCATATATCCTTTTGATGTACATATATAATACAATACGGTTTCGAACAAAAGTAAATCATGCCAGCCTGAGTATTGAGTCACGCAAAATAACTGTTCTTGGGCTCATTATAATTAAAACAATATTTATTTCATACAAATAGATATATTTATATATTTATATATATATATATGAAGCAGAATAGGCTTATTTGCCCATTGTACCAATTCCAGCTAATTGCCCAATGTACCAATTCCAGCTAAATAAGAGGTATGACCTTGTAGGTATGACCATTGTACGTGTGTATATATTTTTTGGTGGCGCCATATTTCTGCAAGTATAAATTTGTGCACGACGACAGAGGAAAAGAGACGGACTCTGTTGTCGAGTAAGGTCTGGTCGTAATGCGCGGAATACATAAGTGAAAGAAAGAGAGCAATAGAATAATGAGATAATGAAATTATACATGCTCCCTTTCGTAAGTCCGTCAGGCGGTCGGGCAGTTGAGATTGCGCCTTGCACTAGAGCAGAACTTACTCGAATAAAGTGTGAAATTTGCTTAAAAAAGGAATAATGAGTGAAAACAACGTTCCGACATATATATATATATATCTGTACTGATCTCAACTTATCGAAAGAAATATCAGAACTTCTAGCTTCGCGTCTACAGGAACGCGGTTATTTGGAATCAGGTACTAACGTAACGTATTACCGAAACCGCAATAAAAATTTCGAACAGTATTTCTCAAAAACAGAAAATTTTTGCTCCTGCAATAATGTTAATAAGTTGTTTGCGTCACTTGGAGAAACTCATGATCCAAACGAGTGGCGTCTATTCATTGATGGTAGCAAGTCTAGTGTTAAGGCTGTCTTACTGCACAAAGGTAACAAGAAACCATCGATCCCCGTTGATCATTGCTACGAATGTTAAAGAAACTTATGAGACAATGAAAGAACTACTTCAATTAATTGACTACAGTTCATATGACTGGAAAATATGCTGTGACTTGAAAGCTGTCGCTCTACTGACTGGTCTGCAGGGTGGCTATACCAAATACAGTTGTTTTTTGTGTCTTTCGGATAGCAGAGCGGATGACAAATATTTCATGTCGTGGGCAAAAACAACGTTATCAAAAAAGCACTTGTTGAGCAAAAAAAAGTTATTTTCCCCCCTTTGCATATAAAACTTGGGCTAATGAAGAATTTTGTGAAAGCTTTGGCAAAAAAACCGCAAAACACAGCCCCTAAATACATACTTGAAAACCAAGTTCCCAAGATTGTTAACAGTGAAAATCAAAGCAGGTATATTCGTCGGTCTACAGATAAAGAAATTGTTTACGGATTCAGAATTTCAACAATGCCTTGACAGTTCCGAAGCTAAACCTGGAAACCTTTCCAAAAAGTTGTTCATGGATTCTTGGGAAACAACAGGAGCAACAACGACCGTCAATTGGTTCATACAATGATGAAATACTTTAACACTATTGGTTAGCTTTGTAAAACGTACATACTCCAAAATATATTTATCACATACATACATTGATTGGAAAATTATGAGAAAATTTACAATTAAGTTTGTTTTTGTTAACAGGTGCTCGCATGTCGTTAAAAATGCACCTACTTCACAGTCATTTGGATTTTTTTCCTCCGAATTTGGGGGCTGAAAGTGATGAACGAGGCGAGCGATTTCATCAAGATATTGCTACGATTGAAAAACGTTATGAGGGCTTTTGGGATCAAGGAATGATGAGCGACTACTGCTGGATGCAACTTTGTGAAGATTCCGTGCAACATAAAAGAAGAAGTTTGAGAGTAAAAGCGTATTTTCGACCTCAAACATAGCCATGTCAAAAGATGCAAAATCACACGTGTTGACTTTATGGGTCGTAACTTCTACAATTTTTCGTCGATTGAGACAAACTTAGGCTTAAACTGTAGGTGACAGTTGCCTTTCAGAAAACCTATCTTATGTCGGCATAAAAAAATTTGTTGTTCCAGAAAAAAGTTAATAAACTTTGATAATTTAGTAAAAAACGTCCAAAATGCCTTTTTTTAACTTTCAACAGCTGTTTTGTGAAAACTCCGACTTCCATTGACACGAATTATATATTGCAATGTAGGTTATAAATATGTGTGCCTTTCGAAATTTATGCGCTTCAAAGAAATGTCGCGCACTGTTTTCGACATTGCAGGTAATAACTGCACTGTTGCCCAAAACACAGGTATTTTGGGAATATCTCGGAAGACGTTTTTTGAAAAAAAAAAATAAAATTAATTTTTGGTTTCAGCGACATCAAATTAGTTTAAAAAACGCTTTTTGATCGAGGACCATTTTTGAAAGTGAAAAATTGTAAACTAGTGTAATAAGTATAAGTAAACTTAAGTTGCGCACGTTCTGAGTTCATGTTATGGTTGATAGCTCATTTGGTTGCTTCTTTCACAGCATATGCTTCGGTTGAAAGAAAGGAACAGTTTACTGATGATGCTAGAATCATGAGAAACGACTGCATTCGAGTTGTTATTACAACTTTTTGACCAGTCTATGCACATGAATCAGAGAACGTAAATTCATAGAGAAGGCGCAGTCCCGGCCCGTTCCTCATTTTGGGCTCTAACAAAACACAAGTAAGAAAATGAAATCAGATACGAGTATTACTTCACCGCAAGTTAACAGTAGGAAATTAATTAATATGGCTGCCGGAGAGAAATCAGAGGGAGAGAGTGATACGCAAGTGTGAAAAAATTTAGTTTACATTAGCTTACATTTGCTTGCGTACAGAATAGATTTGTTCATTTGATATGTGCATATGATTTGTATGCAAATTAAAGTTCTAACGCGGTTGGGCGTTAAAAAAATAAAACGCTTGCTTCCAAAGTCAAACTTGAAGTGAGTCTTTTATTCTCACGTTAGTTCTTTTATACAAAATTTTTGCTTACTCTATCCTTAACAAATAATTGTTTATGTTTACAATAAATCTTTCACTACTGGATGAGCTTATTTCATCATCCTCTAATTTGTGCTTATGCTAGCTTTAAAAAGTACTTGACAAATAATTGTTTATGTTTACAGTAAATATTTCACTACTGGATGAGCTTATTTCATCATCCTCTAATTTGTGCTTATGCTAGCTTTAAAAAGTACCTGACAAATAATTGTTTATGTTTACAGTAAATATTTCACTACTTGATGAGCTTATTTCATCATCCTCTAATTTGTGCTTATGCTAGCTTTAAAAAGTATTGCTTATTGTAATTCTATCCTTAACTAATAATTGTTTATGTTTGCAGTAAATATTTCACTATTGGATGAGCTTATTTCATCATCCAATTAGTGCTTATGCTAGCTTTCAAAGAATTGTTTACTCTAACTTTTTGTATATATTTGCCGTTATGCGGCTTACCAGAGTAGGGTATTAACTCCCCCTCCTCTAAATCAAAACGTCCCGTCTTCGAATATATATCGGTGATATTCTGAATCGTCAAATCAATATCACTCATTAACATTTCTTTTATATTTTTACTTCTTAATGCTTTTTTGACATATATTTTCTTTATTAATTTATAAACTGTATAAAAAGACAATGACACTATCAATACTGTGGTAAGTGACCACCAAATCGGTTTTTCCTGAATTTCCTGTTTTATTTTATTTAATACATTCGAATTTTCAAATTTTAAGTATTCATTTGTAGATTCAACATACTCAGTTATTTCAAAGTTATTAATATAATTAATTTTTACATAATTCAAAATTTTTTCATCAATATTTTCTTATTATATAATTCTTAAAAACTATTAAATAAACTCCATCTAATGTGCGTTCATCAATTACATGCGTTCCAGAAACTAATATGGCCACCTGTTTTATTTCTTCTATTTCTTTATTTTTCTCTTTTAATTTTTTGCATTTGGTTCTTGCTTTATTCAAAATTTTCAACAAACAAGATTTCCTTTCTTTAATTTTACAGTATGTGTTTTTTATTTCTTCTTTACATTCTTTTACATTTACATAATCATTTCCGCACTTCGCTATTTTATCCTCAATTATCAATTTGCCATCTCTCTGCGCTATAGCCCGAACTTCATAAAATTTACAATCATACAATACCTTTGGATATTTTATATTACTTTATTTTGAATTACTTTAAACTGTGAATCATCTATTAAATCTATAATCGTTATTCGTCCGTGTTCATGTCGTGTTATATTTCTTATCTCATCAATGTGCAGAATAGCTGGATTCAAAATTCCTACCTTTGCCAAACTTATAGTTTGTATTAAATTCTGTAATTCATTAATGATATAACTATTCCTACGCTTACTCATCATTCTATTATAATATGTGCATTTCCTTGTAATTCTTTAACCCATTCAGTTAAATGCGTAATAGCTTTGTGAATTAGCATCTGTGAATTTGTGGTATACTGTTTATTACTATTTTCCACTAATTCATTTAATTTATTGGTTATTAATACTAAATCATCATGATCCGGTGTTCGTGCTATCCATTTCCACAATGTTCCCAACTCATTAATACATCTTGTAAATCTATGATCCTTTTCCTGCAATTGCTCTATTAATGTCTCCATTAATTCTATTTCCAATTCGTATTCAATTTCATTTACGTCAAAATTCGTACGCATTGTCTTACTTCCATTTACATGAATATATTCATTCCTATTGTATATTTGTTGTTTCATTTCTTCCAATAAACTCGCAAAATAAGTTATATTTGCAATGTGAAAAATATCCCCATAATCTTCATATAATAAAACATCTCCGTCTTCTATTAAAACATAGTCTTCCCTTGTATAATCAATAATGTCCGTCATCCCGAAAGATATGAATGCTGCAAATAGCACCAATCTCATTCTGTAAATATTAAGATTTAATATTATCCTTGTGAATTATTCTGTCGCGTTTCTGAATTATTATTTTATTTCCCCTATCTTCTTTTACTTTTTGTCTCCTATATTTCGGTTTTAATTTATTCCTTTCACCTATAACTTTCTCATATACTGTCTGACATGGAGTACAATATTTTTCTTTTCGTCTTTTATTATGTACCTTCAACATAACTTCCTGTGCCGATTTTAATTTATCTTTTATATTTTCATGTGGTTTTTTATTGTAAAGCACCTCATACGGTTTTTCTTTAATTGTCGAATGAATAGTTTTATTGTATTGCTGAGCTGCTCTAATGATGGATTCTAAATCACTTATTAAATTCAATTCCTCCTTTAAACATCTTCCTATTTCAATGAGAGTAGAATGAACTCTTTCTACCAGACCATTAGTTACTGAATGTCTTGGATCGCAATAATATATTTCAATATTACATCTATTAGCAAATGATCTAAATTGAGCCGATGCAAAATTTGGTTCATTGTCCACTGTAATTCTCTTTACTTCCGGAAATACCCGTAAAGCTTCCAAAATCTTTTCGATTAAATTTGTCTTATCTTCAATATGCTTAACTATCAAGAACTTAGAATAAGAGTCAATCAAAGTTAAAAATTTCAGTTTTTGAGCGTAAAAAATGTCAATATGAACTTGTTCACCTTCTTTCTCTGGAATTGGTGCCCTTCCAATTGGTAACTTTTTGGGTTATCTATCGTATTTATTCTTATTACATACCTGACAATTTCTAACATATTGCTTGAATTGCTTCACTATTTGGGGCCAATAGTATTGATCCCTGATCTGTGCCAAATTTTCCCTATAATTTCTATGCGCTCTACCATGTGTTTGCTCTATAATATTACCCTGGCCCTCTCTATTCGTGACATCAATTGGAAAACACTTCACACGTAAAAATTTCGTTACCGGAAAAGTATCCATCAATACGGGTTTTATTTCATATGCCACTTCCGGAGTACAAAATATTCCTGTAACCAATTTTGGATTTAATTGTTCAGAAAGAACAGGTATTATATTTTCTGGTTTATCATATTCTATTAAAAATCTAGTGTTACCGAAAATTAAAACTCTTTCTTGGGTAGTAATTTTTGCACCTTAATTTATTAATATTTGCTGTTTAAAATGATTCAATGGCTTGTTAGTTTCCTAATTGAAATTTCATCACTACTCTCGGCTGAATGCTGTGTATTCGCAAATGAATCATCAGATTCTGAAATTTCATTATTCGATTCTGTTAAATTATTTAACTGCTGTCTCGATAGTGCATCTGCTACAACATTTGTTGCTCCGGGTTTATAGATTACTCTTCTTCAATAAATGCCCTCCATCTTTTCATTTTAACATTAGGGTTTCTTTCAGATATCGCAAACGATAGCGGTTGGTGTTCCGTATAAATTTCTAAATCTTTTACAGCATAAAGGGAATGTCGCAATGTTTCCAATGCCCAAACAATAGCATAAAGCTCCTTTTCGTTAGTTGCATAATTCTGTTCGGTTGAATTCAAAGTCTTTGAAATAAATGTTTTGGGTTTTCCTCGTTGTGATAATACAGCCCCCACAGCTACATTTGAAGCGTCGGTATTTAAAATTAATTTTTCATTAAAATCAGGTTGCGATAATTCAATGCATTGGCATAATACATCCTTTAACCTTTCACAAGCAGCTATACCTTCTTGGTCAAGATCAATCCTTGTCTTTTTTGATACATGCTGCGATACTCCTCCATTTTTTCCTTTTAAGTGCTTTGTCCGTGGCTTAGCTATTGTAGCGTAATCTTGAATAAATTTCCTGTAATATCCTGTTAATCCCAAAAAGCCCCCACAGCTGCATTTGAAGCGTCGGTATTTAAAATTAATTTTTCATTAAAATCAGGTTGCGATAATTCAATGCATTGGCATAATACATCCTTTAACCTTTCACAAGCAGCTATACCTTCCTGATCAAGATCAATTCTTGTCTTTTTTGATACATGCTGCGATACTCCTCCATTTTTTCCTTTTAAGTGCTTTGTCAGTGGCTTAGCTATTGTAGCGTAATCTTGAATAAATTTCCTGTAATATCCTGTTAATCCCAAAAAAACCCTTAATTGTCGTAAAGTTTTAGGTATGGGATAATTATTTATCGCTTCCACTTTTTTTGGGTCTGTTTTAATAACCTTATGAGATACTACATATCCCAGAAATTCAACTTCTGTTTCTATAAACCTTGATTTTTCAAGAGATATTTTCATATGAGCTTCCCTTAATCTTTCAACTATTTGTTTTAACTGCTGAATATGTTCTGTCAATGTCTTCGAAAATATTATAATATCATCAATATGCACTTGGCAAAATTTACCGATATATTCACGTAAAATATCATTCATTGCTCTCTGAAATATACTAGGGGCATTCCTTAGCCCAAATGGCATCCGTAGGTACTCATATTTCCCGTTATTAACTGAGAAAGCCGTTTTTTCAATATCACCTTCCTGCATTAAAATCTGATGAAATCCTGACTCTAAATCAATTGTTGAAAAATATTTGGATTCCCCCAAATTCGAAAATATCACCTCAGGATTAGGCATGGGGTATCTATCTGATATTGTTTTTTCATTTAATTTTTTAAAATCTATGACCAACCTTAGTTTAGGACTTCCATCCTCGTTCATTCCCTTTTTCGGAACAACCCAAACAGGAGAATTATAAGGACTTTTGATATTCCCTATCATACCCTTTCTTAGTAAATTTCCAATTTCCTCATTAACAAAATCATTTACAGACACAGGATACGGATACTGCTTCGACCATATGGGTTTGTCATCCTCAGTTCTAATTTTCGCTTTTATGTCTGTCCTGCCATAAGACAATTTTGTCCCATGATAACTTTTGTATTTCCAAAGCATTTTCATTTTTTCCTTTCGAATTGCCGGTATTACCTTCGGCGGGCGCTTTAGGACTTCCATGTCCCAAAGATTTTAATATCGTTCCTGATTTTCCTATACAACCATCCTCATTGTTACTTAAAAACCGTAATTTTTCTGAATATTCGTTCCCATAATTAATTAACTGCTTTTCCATATCAATCTTAGCACTAATCTTCTTCAAGAAATTAACTCCTATCAAGAAATCACTTTCTAAATTATCTATTTCATAAAATCTTTCCATACATCCCAATAGATGTACGTTATGAAACAAATCAATGACGGTCGAACCATAAATAGTGCTTACCCTCTTCTTAGTTGCTAATTCCTGTCCATTGTCATACACTCCCTTTCTAATATAACAACTAGTAGCACCGGTATCTATTAGTATCCTCATTACTTTTCCGATTTGAAGATCTGTCCGGAATATGTAGGGCAGGTGGAAGTTTGACCTAAAAAATGATTTTCACTAATATTATTGATTCTCTGAGCCTTTGCAGGTGGTTGACCACTAAAGTTTGTAATATCATTTCTTTTTATCGGTGGATTAAACCTATTTCCAGAGAAAGCATTACCCTGTTGTGATCTTGCAAACATTCCTCGTTGCACCACAGGAGCATTACCAGATGAAGTATCCATGGGTTCTGGCTTTGAGAAATTTACATTTGTATTCTGTCTTACTTGTAGATATCTCAAATTATTTAGGAACACCATTTTCTGATCACCTCTAAAATTATTTTGGTAATTTCCATTAACATTATTTCCCTGGTTTCGAGCTCTAGAAAAGTGCAATGCAAATTCTGATCGCATTTGATTTGATTGAAGCTCCTGAGCCTTAGCCAAAGCGTTTGGTAAATCGACTGGAGCCAATGTGAAAAGTATCTGGTTAAGTGGAGGGCGTAAACCGGTAATAAATGTCCTCAAAGCAGTTTCACGATTCTTAATATTAAGTTGGTTTGTTATTTCTGAATTAGTACCATGCGTCATTATGGTCTTATTAATTAATAAAGTTAATTTACGGTTTACTTCATTATAATAATCTATTAGGGATTTTGATCCTTGTCTTAAAATACTCATCTCTTGATCAATTACATGAATTGGTCGTCTGTCAGCATATGCAAAGTCCAATCTAGCAAATATGTCCTCTAAATTCAATACAGCCCCATGATTAGTCAAAATATCGTTCGCATCTCCTACAATTTTATTTCTTAATATAGTTAGTGCGCCAAAGTATCTTCTGCTACCTTCAATATACAAACTCATAGAATTTTTTGCAGCCTCTCTCCAACTCACATATGATTTACCTGAAAACACGGGCAAAGATCGAATTATATCCAAGCTTTCATTACACATTAATGCATCGTCAATAGTCTGAGTCCGATACTCAGTTACCTGAGAAGCTGTGGTCAGAGCCCTAATTTGGTTATTCAATTGACCTATTTCAATACGTAAGTTTGCGGTGTGAGTAGCTATTAATCTAGCTATATCTTCCGCAGATAAATTATTCACTGCCATTCTTGCAAATCTAACTATTATATCGTTCAGTGTATACAAATTTTTTTCAAGGTCCTTTCCTCACCTTTGGCACTTATTCTCTTGATAAATCTTTCACTCAATTACACTTTTTCACTATCTTCTTATTTAAATGTGGGCACTTATATTCTTTGTGATTATTGCAACAGTAACTGCAATAATACAGACGCACGTATTTAGGGGTACTTGAACTATTTCCCATTTACCTTATTTCTACGGGTTTTTTTTTTCTTATTATTATGATAAATTAACTTACATTTTAGTCCTGATTCTGGTGTCGTCCTTTGCTGGCACTTAGATTCTTTGATTGTTGCTTTCTGTTTCTTTCACAGCTATTTCACTGTCGTTTCTTTTCTTACTGCTTTGTAGTCCTGTGATAATTTTTTTACTGCTTTGAGGTCCTGCGAGATTTTTCTATTGCTTTGTGGTCCTGTGAGAATTTTATACTGCTTTGTGGTCCAGCGAGAATTTTCTACTGCTTTAACTTGTTTTTAAAAAAAATTTTCTCGAAAATTAATTTTTTTCGCCCAATTCATGGGATACTTTTTTTCAAAATATATTGTGTTATTTGTTTTTTTCGCCCGATTCGTGGGGTACTTATTTTATTATCACCGACCGTATGCCCTCTCGCACGAGGTATTTGCTTACGGTTGATGCTCCTGGCAGGATCGCCAATTAAAGTTCTAACGCGGTTGAGCGTTAAAAAAAATAAAACGCTTGCTTCCAAAGTCAAACTTGAAGTGAGTCTTTTATTCTTACGTTAGTTCTTTTATACAAAATTTTTGCTTACTCTATCCTTAACAAATAATTGTTTATGTTTACAATAAATCTTTTACTACTGGATGAGCTTATTTCATCATCCTCTAATTTGTGCTTATGCTAGCTTTAAAAAGTACTTGACAAATAATTGTTTATGTTTACAGTAAATGTTTCACTACTTGATGAGCTTATTTCATCATCCTCTAATTTGTGCTTATACTAGCTTTAAAAAGTACTTGACAAATAATTATTTATGTTTACAGTAAATATTTCACTACTGGATGAGCTTATTTCATCATCCTCTAATTTGTGCTTATGCTAGCTTTAAAAAGTACTTGACAAATAATTGTTTATGTTTACAGTAAATATTTCACTACTTGATGAGCTTATTTCATCATCCTCTAATTTGTGCTTATGCTAGCTTTAAAAAGTATTGCTTATTGTAATTCTATCCTTAACAAATAATTGTTTATGTTTACAGTAAATATTTCACTATTGGATGAGCTTATTTAATCATCTAATTAGTGCTTATGCTAGCTTTCAAAAGTATTGTTTACTCTAACTTTTTGTATATATTTGCCGTTATGCGGCTTACCAGAGTAGGGTATTAACTTGCATGTTTACAGATTTGTTCTTTTTGGTTTTTTTATGAAAATTGCGCGTAATTGTATGTATGCATGTTTATTTACATATATTAGCATAGGACATACATATGTATGTAATTAAGTTATGAAAATTGCGCGAAATTGTATGTATGCATGTTTATATAGGTACATATATTAGCATAGGACATATGTATGTATGTAATTAAGTTATGGAAATTGCAACACAAGTATTGAGCAATTCGGTAGCGTCAGGTATTGACATGATGTGCAGTAAAAATTTATTTGGTAATGACGAAAACTTGTTAAATTTTGCCAAGCCCACGCAGATATTTGTTAAAGAAATGAATGATCTTTTTGATGAACTCGAAGCAAAGCATTTCCAGTCAACAAATCCATTAAGGTCTCCTCTGAAGCGGGATGATAGGGGCAAAGTTGAAAGACTATTAAGTTACTTCGAGTTCTTTAGTCCAATGTCTACAATGCGTGCATATTCTACTATTAAATGTATCCAAGGCTTTCGTACTACAATAAAATCGATGATGGAAAGTTAAACCAAGATTGTCTAGAAAATTTCTTTTATCAGGTCCAAGCTAGTCAGGGTATTAATACTCATCCCATAGCACACGAACTGCAGTACATAGTAGCGCGATTGATATCTATGAAAATTTTACGACAGCGGCTCGAAAACAAAGGCAATAATTGCGAAGATGATGATGATATTAATTTAGACTGGAATTTAGGGACTGAGGCTCATCATCTGGAGGAAGAAGTAGGAGAACCGCTAAATAAGCAACTCGTTTTAGAAAATATAGAGGTAGCAGACGAGAATTTTGCCGAAAAACCAAATATAGCTGAGGTACAGGTGCAGCGTTATTACACTGGCTATGGCATTTACCAAAAATTATTGTGTAAGCTAAAATGCGACAAATGCTCCCACATTACAATGAAAACACAAGGAGACTTAAAATTGCATTCCGAAGCCCTGATAAGGTCTAAAAATTTCACGGATGACACCGATTTGAGACTGGTGAATCCTGAAGACAGGGTATTCGAAGTGTGTCGCCTTCAGATGATGTGGTACCGTCAGCTTTTTGCAAAATATGCTCACGTAGGTAATATTCGCAATGTAATGTTGCCAGTTATAAAACAAAAAGCGGAAGAAGTATTTCCCCATTGGTTCGCAATATCTGGCGAATGGCAAGATCATCGCATCAAGCTACTCGACAAGTTAGGTGTCAGAAGCGCAACGATAAACCAAAACAGTTGTCGTACGTTGTAGGTCAGGGTCCAACAAGGTGAGTTGCACAGGTCCTTAGGGTAAGTAGCTTTATTTATTGTTTATTCTAATATGTATTTATTTATATTTATTTTTCCTATTTTCCAGATTTTTTTATTTTTCAGGTTTTTCTCCATCTTTCAGATTTTTCTCTTTCCTTCAGGTTTTCCTTTTATCTTCTTTTTCAGGTAGCACCTGAGCCTAGATTTTTGAACCACTAAAACTTTCACTTAACCACGATGGATTGAGATTAGTGTTTTAAAAATCAGGAAACTCGCAATGACTTAATAGATGTCAATTTCGAAGTCGTGTGGGAAATTGTTATAATATGAGAACAATTTCGTAATTCGTGCTTTCACAATTTTACATATTTTTTTTCATTTCAGGAAATGTACAATAAATATATTAATAATTATAAGAAATGCGATAATATAGCTGTGAATTTATCATAAAAAAAACCGTAGAAATAAGGTAAATGGGAAATAGTTCAAGTACCCCTAAATACGTGCGTCTGTATTATTGCAGTTACTGTTGCAATAATCACAAAGAATATAAGTGCCCACATTTAAATAAGAAGATAGTGAAAAAGTGTAATTGAGTGAAAGATTTATCAAGAGAATAAGTGCCAAAGGTGAGGAAAGGACATTGAAAAAAATTTGTATACACTGAACGATATAATAGTTAGATTTGCAAGAATGGCAGTGAATAATTTATCTGCGGAAGATATAGCTAGATTAATAGCTACTCACACCGCAAACTTACGTATTGAAATAGGTCAATTGAATAACCAAATTAGGGCTCTGACCACAGCTTCTCAGGTAACTGAGTATCGGACTCAGACTATTGACGATGCATTAATGTGTAATGAAAGCTTGGATATAATTCGATCTTTGCCCGTGTTTTCAGGTAAATCATATGTGAGTTGGAGAGAGGCTGCAAAAAATTCTATGAGTTTGTATATTGAAGGTAGCAGAAGATACTTTGGCGCACTAACTATATTAAGAAATAAAATTGTAGGAGATGCGAACGATATTTTGACTAATCATGGGGCTGTATTGAATTTAGAGGACATATTTGCTAGATTGGACTTTGCATATGCTGACAGACGACCAATTCATGTAATTGATCAAGAGATGAGTATTTTAAGACAAGGATCAAAATCCCTAATAGATTATTATAATGAAGTAAACCGTAAATTAACTTTATTAATTAATAAGACCATAATGACGCATGGTACTAATTCAGAAATAACAAACCAACTTAATATTAAGAATCGTGAAACTGCTTTGAGGACATTTATTACCGGTTTACGTCCTCCACTTAACCAGATACTTTTCACATTGGCTCCAGTCGATTTACCAAACGCTTTGGCTAAGGCTCAGGAGCTTCAATCAAATCAAATGCGATCAGAATTTGCATTGCACTTTTCTAGAGCTCGAAACTAGGGAAATAATGTTAATGGAAATTACCAAAATAATTTTAGAGGTGATCAGAAAATGGTGTTCCTAAATAATTTGAGATATCTACAAGTAAGACAGAATACAAATGTAAATTTCTCAAAGCCAGAACCCATGGATACTTCATCTGGTAATGCTCCTGTGGTGCAACGAGGAATGTTTGCAAGATCACAACAGGGTAATGCTTTCTCTGGAAATAGGTTTAATCCACCGATAAAAAGAAATGATATTACAAACTTTAGTGGTCAACCACCTGCAAAGGCTCAGAGAATCAATAATATTAGTGAAAATCATTTTTTAGGTCAAACTTCCACCTGCCCTACATATTCCGGACAGATCTTCAAATCGGAAAAGTAATGAGGATACTAATAGATACCGGTGCTACTAGTTGTTATATTAGAAAGGGAGTGTATGACAATGGACAGGAATTAGCAACTAAGAAGAGGGTAAGCACTATTTATGGTTCGACCGTCATTGATTTGTTTCATAACGTACATCTATTGGGATGTATGGAAAGATTTTATGAAATAGATAATTTAGAAAGTGATTTCTTGATAGGAGTTAATTTCTTGAAGAAGATTAGTGCTAAGATTGATATGGAAAAGCAGTTAATTAATTATGGGAACGAATATTCAGAAAAATTACGGTTTTTAAGTAACAATGAGGATGGTTGTATAGGAAAATCAGGAACGATATTAAAATCTTTGGGACACGGAAGTCCTAAAGCGCCCGCCGAAGGTAATACCGGCAATACGAAAGGAAAAAATGAAAATGCTTTGGAAATACAAAAGTTATCATGGGACAAAATTGTCTTATGGCAGGACAGACATAAAAGCGAAAATTAGAACTGAGGATGACAAACCCATATGGTCGAAGCGGTATCCGTATCCTGTGTCTGTAAATGATTTTGTTAATGAGGAAATTGGAAATTTACTAAGAAAGGGTATGATAGGGAATATCAAAAGTCCTTATAATTCTCCTGTTTGGGTTGTTCCGAAAAAGGGAATGAACGAGGATGGAAGTCCTAAACTAAGGTTGGTCATAGATTTTAAAAAATTAAATGAAAAAACAATATCAGATAGATACCCCATGCCTAATCCTGAGGTGATATTTTCGAATTTGGGGGAATCCAAATATTTTTCAACAATTGATTTAGAGTCAGGATTTCATCAGATTTTAATGCAGTAAGGTGATATTGAAAAAAACGGCTTTCTCAGTTAATAACGGGAAATATGAGTACCTACGGATGCCATTTGGGCTAAGGAATGCCCCTAGTATATTTCAGAGAGCAATGAATGATATTTTACGTGAATATATCGGTAAATTTTGCCAAGTGCATATTGATGATATTATAATATTTTCGAAGACATTGACAGAACATATTCAGCAGTTAAAACAAATAGTTGAAAGATTAAGGGAAGCTCATATGAAAATATCTCTTGAAAAATCAAGGTTTATAGAAACAGAAGTTGAATTTCTGGGATATGTAGTATCTCATAAGGTTATTAAAACAGACCCAAAAAAAGTGGAAGCGATAAAAAATTATCCCATACCTAAAACTTTACGACAATTAAGGGGTTTTTTGGGATTAACAGGATATTACAGGAAATTTATTCAAGATTACGCTACAATAGCTAAGCCACTGACAAAGCACTTAAAAGGAAAAAATGGAGGAGTATCGCAGCATGTATCAAAAAAGACAAGGATTGATCTTGATCAGGAAGGTATAGCTGCTTGTGAAAGGTTAAAGGATGTATTATGCCAATGCATTGAATTATCGCAACCTGATTTTAATGAAAAATTAATTTTAAATACCGACGCTTCAAATGTAGCTGTGGGGGCTTTTTGGGATTAACAGGATATTACAGGAAATTTATTCAAGATTACGCTACAATAGCTAAGCCACGGACAAAGCACTTAAAAGGAAAAAATGGAGGAGTATCGCAGCATGTATCAAAAAAGACAAGGATTGATCTTGACCAAGAAGGTATAGCTGCTTGTGAAAGGTTAAAGGATGTATTATGCCAATGCATTGAATTATCGCAACCTGATTTTAATGAAAAATTAATTTTAAATACCGACGCTTCAAATGTAGCTGTGGGGGCTGTATTATCACAACGAGGAAAACCCAAAACATTTATTTCAAAGACTTTGAATTCAACAGAACAGAATTATGCAACTAACGAAAAGGAGCTTTATGCTATTGTTTGGGCATTGAAAACATTGCGACATTCCCTTTATGCTGTAAAAGATTTAGAAATTTATACGGAACACCAACCGCTATCGTTTGCGATATCTGAAAGAAACCCTAATGTTAAAATGAAAAGATGGAGGGCATTTATTGAAGAAGAGTAATCTATAAACCCGGAGCAACAAATGTTGTAGCAGATGCACTATCGAGACAGCAGTTAAATAATTTAACAGAATCGAATAATGAAATTTCAGAATCTGATGATTCATTTGCGAATACACAGCATTCAGCCGAGAGTAGTGATGAAATTTCAATTAGGAAACTAACAAGCCATTGAATCATTTTAAACAGCAAATATTAATAAATTAAGGTGCAAAAATTACTACCCAAGAAGAGTTTTAATTTTCGGTAACACTAGATTTTTAATAGAATATGATAAACCAGAAAATATAATACCTGTTCTTTCTGAACAATTAAATCCAAAATTGGCTACAGGAATATTTTGTACTCCGGAAGTGGCATATGAAATAAAAACCGTATTGATGGATACTTTTCCGGTAACGAAATTTTTACGTGTGAAGTGTTTTCCAATTGATGTCACGAATAGAGAGGGCCAGGGTAATATTATAGAGCAAACACATGGTAGAGCGCATAGAAATTATAGGGAAAATTTGGCACAGATCAGGGATCAATACTATTGGCCCCAAATAGTGAAGCAATTCAAGCAATATGTTAGAAATTGTCAGGTATGTAATAAGAATAAATACGATAGATAACCCAAAAAGTTACCAATTGGAAGGGCACCAATTCCAGAGAAAGAAGGTGAACAAGTTCATATTGACATTTTTTACGCTCAAAAACTGAAATTTTTAACTTTGATTGACTCTTATTCTAAGTTCTTGATCGTTAAGCATATTGAAGATAAGACAAATTTAATCGAAAAGATTTTGGAAGCTTTACGGGTATTTCCGGAAGTAAAGAGAATTACAGTGGACAATGAACCAAATTTTGCATCGGCTCAATTTAGATCATTTGCTAATAGATGTAATATTGAAATATATTATTGCGATCCAAGACATTCAGTAACTAATGGTCTGGTAGAAAGAGTTCATTCTACTCTCATTGAAATAGGAAGATGTTTAAAGGAGGAATTGAATTTAATAAGTGATTTAGAATCCATCATTAGAGCAGCTCAGCAATACAATAAAACTATTCATTCGACAATTAAAGAAAAACCGTATGAGGTGCTTTACAATAAAAAACCACATGAAAATATAAAAGATAAATTAAAATCGGCACAGGAAGTTATGTTGAAGGTACATAATAAACGACGAAAAGAAAAATATTGTACTCCATGTCAGACAGTATATGAGAAAGTTATAGGTGAAAGGAATAAATTAAAACCGAAATATAGGAGACAAAAAGTAAAAGAAGATAGGGGAAATAAAATAATAATTCAGAAACGCGGCAGAATAATTCACAAGGATAATATTAAATCTTAATATTTACAGAATGAGATTGGTGCTATTTGCAGCATTCATATCTTTCGGGATGACGGACATTATTGATTATACAAGGGAAGACTATGTTTTAATAGAAGACGGAGATGTTTTATTATATGAAGATTATGGGGATATTTTTCACATTGCAAATATAACTTATTTTGCGAGTTTATTGGAAGAAATGAAACAACAAATATACAATAGGAATGAATATATTCATGTAAATGGAAGTAAGACAATGCGTACGAATTTTGACGTAAATGAAATTGAATACGAATTGGAAATAGAATTAATGGAGACATTAATAGAGCAATTGCAGGAAAAGGATCATAGATTTACAAGATGTATTAATGAGTTGGGAACATTGTGGAAATGGATAGCACGAACACCGGATCATGATGATTTAGTATTAATAACCAATAAATTAAATGAATTAGTGGAAAATAGTAATAAACATTATACCACAAATTCACAGATGCTAATTCACAAAGCTATTACGCATTTAACTGAATGGGTTAAAGAATTACAAGGAAATGCACATATTATAATAGAATGATGAGTAAGCGTAGGAATAGTTATATCATTAATGAATTACAGAATTTAATACAAACTATAAGTTTGGCAAAGGTAGGAATTTTGAATCCAGCTATTCTGCACATTGATGAGATAAGAAATATAACACGACATGAACACGGACGAATAACGATTATAGATTTAATAGATGATTCACAGTTTAAAGTAATTCAAAATAAAGTAATATAAAATATCCAAAGGTATTGTATGATTGTAAATTTTATGAAGTTCGGACTATAGCGCAGAGAGATGGTAAATTGATAATTGAGGATAAAATAGCGAAGTGCGGAAATGATTATGTAAATGTAAAAGAATGTAAAGAAGAAATAAAAAATACATACTGTAAAATTGAAGAAAGGAAATCTTGTTTGTCGAAAATTTTGAACAAAGCAATAACCAAATGCAAAAAATTAAAAGAGAAAAATAAAGAAATAAAACAGGTGGCCATATTAGTTTCTGGAACGCATGTAATTGATGAACACACATTAGATGGAGTTTATTTAATAGTTTTTAAGAATTATACTGTAATTGATAATGTTACATATGAAAATATTGATGAAAAAAAGAGGTTGTCTGTAAAGTCGGTTTACTGACGATAGTTTAACAAAACAAAATTTTAATTTTATTTGTTTAATAGATATTTTGTATGGATATAGAGGAGGAGGTAAATGGAATTGCAATGGAATTGATCAAGTTACACTTACACAAACGTGCAAAATGACAAAACATTTATCAAATTCATGAAAGATATCTTCAATTTCGATTGTGCATCAGACGTTAATAAGTCAACAACACTAAGAGGCACCATCATCGATTTGCCTTTTTCAAGACACTTTACTCTCGAAACACTCTCTTTCATTTCCTACTTTTTCTATCATCGTCCTATTCTCAACAGAGAAATGGTTCATTACCATGCACACAGGAAGAAGGCATATGAAAATACAAGTATGTGAATTTATATACCTATATATGCGCATATACATACATGATGCTTTCCATTTCAATTCAACCGGGCTATTCGGGTCATGTTCTTCGATTTCGATGTAACTTAAATATGTTTCTCTCTGGTCAAAATAATGAGACACGTATTTTTTTGTTCGCCCGAAAAAATTTTTTTTCAAGAGTTTTCGGCAATTTTGTTTTTCGGCTCAAAACCGATTTTTTTTAATTATATAAGAAATTTTTTTTTTTAATGCCCATAACTTAGTCAAAAATGAACTGATTTTAATAATTCTGGGTTCAAAATGATCGTAATTACTTACAGGAGCGACTTCATGCAGAAACAATTGCAAAAAAGGAGTCGAAAATTTTTTATTTAGCAAAAACGAAAAAAATTGAAATTTTTTCGAAATTCAATATTTCAAAAAGTGTATTTTTGTTTTTTTTATAACTTTTTTCAAATCAACAGGAGATCTTAAACTTTAATTGAGCTGAATGCCCAGTAGCTAAAATGAGTTGGTTTTGAGTAATGAATTTTTGAGTAAAAACCCTGTTTCGCACTTTTGTTTTTTGCAAAATAAAACATTTTCAACTACTTTTTTGCAATTGTTTCTGCATGAAGTCGCTCGTGTAAATAACGGCGATTATTTTGAACCCAGAATCATTCAAATCGGCTTATGTTTGACTAAATTATGAGAATTAAAAAAAAAATTTTCTTATATAGATTCTTTCCATTTCAATTCAAAAAGGCTATTCGGGACATGTTCTTCGATTTCGATGTAACTCAAATATGTTGCTCTCTGGTCAAAATAATGAGACACGTATTTTTTTGTTCGGCCGAAAAAATTTTTTTTCAAGATTTATCGGCAATTTTGTTTTTCGGCTCAAAATCGATTTTTTTTTAATATATTAATATAAGAAAAAATTTTTTTTAAATGCTCATAACTTAGTCAAAAATGAACCGATTTTAATAATTTTGGGTTCAAAACGATCGTCGTTACTTACACGAGCGATTTCATGTAGAAACAGTTAGAAAAAAGTAGTCGAACATTTTTTATTTCGCAAAAAACAAAAAGTGCGAAACAGGTTTCTTACTCAAAAATTCATTACTCAAAAACAACTCATTTTAGCTACTGGGCATTCAGTTTAATTGAAGTTTGAGGGGTCCTCTTGATTTGGAAAAAGTTATAAAAATAAAAAAAGGTATTGAAATATTGAATTTCGAAAAAATTTCAATTTTTTTTCTTTTTTGCTAAATAAAAAATGTTTAACTACTTTTTTGCAATTGTTTCTACATGAAGTCGCTCGTGTAAGTAAATACGATCATTTTGAACCCAGAATTATTAAAATCGGTTCATTTTTGGCTAAGTTATGGGCATTTAAAAAAAATTTTTCTTGTACAATATAATTTAAAAAAATCGGGCTTGAGCCGAAAAACAAAATTGCCGATAACTCTTGAAAAAAAATTTTTTCGGGCGAAAAAAAAATACGTGTCTCATTATTTTGACCAGAGAGCAACATATTTAAGTTACATCGAAATCGAAGAACATGACCCGAATAGCCCGGTTGAATTGAAATGGAAAGCATCACATATACTATATATGCTCACTCAAGTAGGACAGAGCCAGATGTCGAACGTTGCCGAACGCGGGGGCCGATTGTGCTCTTTGTCGTTCGTTCCGCGCTCTCGCTTGCAGTTCAAGCACATTAGCTTACATTTGCTTGCGTACGGAATAGATTCGTATATTTGATATGTCCATATGACTTGTATGTATCTTTACATATAGATTTGTTTTTTTTTTGAAAATTGCGCAAAATTGTGTATGTATATGCATGTTTATATATTATACATATATTAGTATAAAACATATCTTATAAGGTATATGGTAAATATTACCATACATTTTTTCCTTCATATATAATAAAAATATTATAATTAATAATAATAACATAATAATAACATTAAAACAACAGGTATTATTAACAAACTTGGTTTTATTTTAAATTCTTCAAGTAAATCAAATTAATAATAATCAATAAGAAGGCATATGCAAATACAAATACGTGAATTTATATATGTACATATGCGCATATACATACATATATACGCTCACTTAAGTAGGAGAGAGCAAGATGTCGAACGTTGCCGTTCCTTTGCTTTGTTTGCTTTGTCGTTCGTTCCACGCTTTCGCTTGCAGTTCGTTCAAGGTAACGGCAATGAGCAAGGTAACACTAATGAGCAAGGTAACGACAAATGAGCAAGGTAACGACACATTTTTTCGTGCGTGCAGCCGCCTAAATCGAATTATAAGACGTTATCACGTCAAAATTTGGAATTATGTAAAAATTAATTATATTAATAACTTTGAAATAACTGAGTATGTTGAATCTACAAATGAATACTTAAAATTTGAAAATTCGAATGTATTAAATAAAATAAAACAGGAAATTCAGGAAAAATAGATTTGGTGGTCACTTACCACAGTATTGATAGTGTCATTGTCTTTTTATGCAGTTTATAAATTAATAAAGAAAATATATGTCAAAAAAGCATTAAGAAGTAAAAATATAAAAGAAATGTTAATGAGTGATATTGATTTGACGATTCAGAATATCACCGATATATATTCGAAGACGGGACGTTTCGATTTAGAGGAGGGGGAGTTAATACCCTACTCTGGTAAGCCGCATAACGGCAAATATATAGGAAAAGTTAGAGTAAACAATTCTTTGAAAGGTAGCATAAGCACTAATTGGATGATGAAATAAGCTCATCCAATAGTGAAATATTTACTGTAAACATAAACAATTATTTGTTAAGGATAGAGTTACAATAAGCAATACTTTTTAAAGCTAGCATAAGCACAAATTAGAGGATGATGAAATAAGCTCATCCAGTAGTGAAAGATTTATTGTAAACATAAACAATTATTTGTTAAGGATAGAGTACGCAAAAATTTTGTATAAAAGAAATAACGTATGAATAAAATAAGCACTTCAAGTTTGAGTTTGGAAGCAAACGTTACATTTTATTTTTTCAACGCGCACCCGCGTTAGAACATTAATTTGTATATGTAAACGAATACCGTTAAGATGAGTTTTTTTGCATATGTTAGAAATATGTTTGCATACGTTTGTCTATTTGCTTTAATTCTTTATATGTAGATACATATGAGCTATGTTTTGAGGCAGGTGAAGATTTTTTCTGCCCACATGAATATGGATGGTAGATGTTATATCTATTCAACACTTTGCAGTATATATACATACATATGTATATAATAATTTAAAATGGACACATATTGTGGAATAATAACCCTTGATGCAAATGAATGGTTTACAAAGCCAATTTTTTATGAGGATATTTTGAAATAATTTTGATAATGCACTTAATATCAATACAATTTAGTTAATTAGATACTTAAAATTTCACATTCATGAATGCATATATGTACTTAGAATTCATTTATTCATCTCACAAGAAATAATCCATTTGCGCATGCAAAATGCCGACGGGAAATAAGCATGAGAGAGAAATGTGATTTTTGCATGCATATATACATATGTATATTAGAAATATGTTTGCATACGTTTGTCTATTTGCTTAGAATTCTTTATATATAGATACATATGAGCTGTGTTTTGAGGCAGGTCAAAATTTTTTTCTGCCCACATGAATATGGATGGTAGATCTTATATCTGTTCAACACTTTGTAGTATATGAATATACATACATATTTATATAATAATTTAAAAAGTACAACATATTGTTGAATAATAAACCTTGATGTAAATGAATGGTTTACAAAGTTATTTTTTATGTTATGATATTTGAATAATTTTGATAATAGACCTAAATTCAATACAATTTAGTCAATTAGATACTTAAAATTTCACATTCATGCATGCATATTTGCAGAATTAATTTATTCGTCTCACAAGAAATAATCCATTTGCGCATGCAAAATGCCGACGACAAATAAGCATGAAAGAAAAAAATCATGTGCAGCATCGTACACGTGGTAGAAGTGAAACTTCTGTGTGTGAATGAGTGTGAATAAGAGAGAGAGAGAGAGAGAGAGAGAGAGAGAAAGAGCGAGAGAGGAAGAGATGGAGACTGGGATAATTTCAAAAGAAATACAACAGTATAAAATTTGTGTAACCAAAATTCGATTTTATTAACTATATATGCATTACGCTATCATCTGTTGGTGGTTCAATTGGTAATATTGATTTAATTGGTTTGTGATAGCTGAAATATGAAATACTAGCAAACCCGGCCCCCTTCGCTGGGCACACTAAAATAGAATAGATATGGTTAGAAACCTGCCTGGTTTTCATATTATTTATTTCTTTATTCTTTATTCAAGCGCTTTGGCATAAACAATATTTTTTGTTTTTCTATTTGCTTTTGAGTAAATATAAAATATAAATTGAAAATCAGGAAAAAAGAAGATTGTTTTAAAATTTCAAATCAACGCATATGAATAAACAATCGTCTTTTTTCCTGATCATCCATGAATTTTTCGTTTCAATTTATATGTTTTATTAAGAATTGGAGCTTTTTTAACCATTATCCATTTATATTTTTCAAAAAAAAAAACGAAAAAAATTGTTTTTTCCACGAACACATAATTTCATTCGGATCTCACATTAAATTCTCAAATTTCGTAAGAAATTATTCACTGTTCCAAAATCCACTCCAAGAAAATTCACAAACAATTTTTACATGTTGCACTTACGTTTTTTTCTTATGGCATCCAAATCAGAAAGAAATATTGGCACATTGTAACTCACACTGTCAATTTGACAGTTCAGTTCCGCCCCAAGCGTTAAAAAAGTAAGCGACATTATGGCTGGCTCAAATAACGATGTACCCGTTCCCACTGCTCCGAATTACAACCAAACTTTACGAAACCCATTTTCAATACTTACTTAACAATGTGCATAAGTTTGGTTTAATTCGGTGCAAAGACACGGCGGGTCCACGTTTTGGCATATATTTCGGGACCCTAGTCATCAATAGGTATGAAAATTACCCCGTATTAAAGCACTTATCAACAGCTTTCATTTGATACCCATATTGTACATACACAACCAAAGGTTACCCGGGTCCACGTTTTGTCCTATATCTCGAGACCCCAGTCACGTAGCGGCATGAAAAATACTCTGTACTAAGGCATTCGCCAACAGCTTCAATTTGATATCCATATTGTACAAACACACTCTAAGCTCCACGTTTTGGTCTCTTTCTCGAGACCCTAGTCACGGAGCGGCATGAAAAATACTCTGAACTAAAGCATTCACCAACAGCTTTCATTTGATACCCATATTGTACATACACATCCGAAGGTTACCCGGGTCCACGTTTTGACATATATCTCGAGATCCTATCTACCAATAGGTATTCAAGCTATACGGAAACCATCTTCAATACCTACTTAACAATGTGTGTAAGTTTGGTTTAATTCGGTGCAAAGACACGGCGGGTCCACGTTTTGGCATATATTTCCAGACCCTAGTCATCAATAGGTATGAAAATTACCCCGTATTAAAGCACTTATCAACAGCTTTCATTTGATATCCATATTGTACAAACACATTCTAGGGTCCACGATTTGGTCTCTATCTCGAGACCCTAGTCACGTAGCGGATGGAAATACTCTGAACTAAAGCATTCACCAACAGCTTCCATTTGATACCCATATTGTACATACACGTCCGAAGGTTACCCGGGTCCACGTTTTGACCTATATCTCGAGACCCTATCTACCAATAGGTATTCAAGCTATACGGAAACCATCTTCAATACCTACTTAACAATGTGTGTAAGTTTGGTTTAATTCGGTTCAAAGACACGGCGGGTCCACGTTTTGGCATATATTTCGAGACCCAAGTCATCAATAGGTATGAAAATTACCCCGTATTAAAGCACTTATCAACAGCTTTCATTTGATATCCATATTGTATATACACAACCAAAGGTTACCCGGGTCCACGTTTTGACCTATATCTCGAGACCCCAGTCACGGAGCGGCATGAAAAATACTCTGTACTAAAGCATTCACCAACAGCTTCCATTTGATACCCATATTGTACATACACATCCGAAGGTTACCCGGGTCCACGTTTTGACCTATATCTCGAGACCCTATCTACCAATAGGTGTTCAAACTATACGGAAACCATCTTCAATACCTCCTTAACAATGTGTGTAAGTTTGGTTTAATTCGGTGCACAGACATGGCGGGTCCACGTTTTGGCATATATTTCCAGACCCTAGTCATCAATAGGTATGAAAATTACCCCGTATTAAAGCACTTATCGGGGTGTAGGGCAGATCGCCTCCACGTGGTGCACCCTGGGTAGCGCTAAATGATCTGCGGCCTCAACGGCCTCCTGAACGATGACGACCCCCCCTCGCTTTTTCGGATTTGGACAAATTCTTTTTACTACTTTTTTCGACATTTTCTGACCCCTGTGCTGGTAGTCGCGGCATTCTGTCACCTGAGTATGCTGAGGTGAAACTCAGCAGAAATGGCTGATGGGCTAATGAAGTGACTGCCCCCGTCCCGTTAAAACCCTGGCAGGCCTCGGAGTACGTTCCAAATCCGTAGCCATTGGGTTGGCGGTGTAGGTGCGGTTGAGACGACTCCCGTCTTTGTGTCCGGTCTGGCTCTGAACGCATGCCCCATAAGGACATGCGTCAACCCTCGCATGGCCTCCCTGCTATGGCACAGACAACCATGGGACCATTTAAGGACGACTACACACTACGGGTTTGGATAGCGGCTTCGAGTGGGGACCCAACAACAACAACAATGAACAATAACAATAACAAAAACAGAAACACAACAACAACAAACAACAACAACACAATAACCCTGCAGAAAACTTCAGGGGGTAGCGGGAGTTCGGAACCGAACCTTAAAACCACCTCTCTCAGGACTGGAGGAGGGAAATCACCTCCCAAAAAACCTACGCCCCGGGGGGTAGTCTCTAGTGGGGGTAAGTCGTCGGAATCGACGAGTAGGGCAGTGACCAAGGGGGACACCGGGGGAAAGTCGGAACCAACTTTCTCCACAAATTCGGGGGTTAAAGGTGGGAACCCACCTTTAATAGGTAGCGGATCACAGACGGAACCGTCTGCGACTCCTGGAGCAGTGGCGCTGGATGGGGTAGCCAGCACCAGCAAAGGGCTTTCACCTAGCTTTCCGGGGACTTCGGGGGTATCTCTTCGAGGACCCCCCGTTAAGCCTAAACGGCAGCCTGGCCAGAGTAAGCGGTCCTTCTCTGACCTTCGTATGGCTACCAGGATCCTGGAGCGCTACGGTGGCCAGAATGACCCTCAGTTATCTGAGAGGCATTCTCAGACGCTCGAGTGGGCCAGGAAGGTGGTCAGAGGAGCAGAGGACGGCAGCGGAAAAGCAACGCTCCCAGGAGGAGGACGTCTCCAAAGAGAAGAGACCCAAGATTGGTGGTGGCCCACCAAAATCGTTTAGCGAAGTCGCTAAGCAGGCGGGCTCCATCATTCTCGGGGTGAGGGACAGCGGTAGAGAAGACGGCGCTATCTCTAGGGAGGAGTGGAAGAGGGTAGCGTCCGCCATCTCTGCCGTATTCATGAAGGTGGTGAGGGAAAACCCTGGACCACCTCCAAGCTGTGAAAGTGCCGGATGGCACTACGGTTCCTACAAGAGAATCGTCTGCGCTGACGAACGGTCAGCTTTGATGTATAGGGCGGCAGTAGCCTTGGTGGGAGAGGTATGGGAGGGAGCCAAGCTGAAGGTAGTGGACAGAAGGGATCTACCTGTGCGTCCGCGAGCACGTGTCTGGCTCCCCTCCGAACCCTCTGCTTCGAAGGAGATGGAGGAAATCCTCCGCTACTGTAACCCCAAACTTCCCACGCACAACTGGAGGGTGGTTAAGGTGGAGAAGACTGAGGGATCCTATCGGCAAGCGCTGATTCTGCTGAATGCAGAGTCTCTCAGTCCTCTTGCTGAAGCAAAGGGGGCCATCAACTATGGCTTCGAGAAGGTAGTCCTTAAGGTCTACCATACCGATGCCAGAGGAGATGCCCCCGCACATCCGGAAGTGCTGGGAGAAGCAAGGCCCACAGTAGAGGAAGCTCCTGTGGACATGGAGGTAGATTCCGTCACGTCGGAGGGTGACAATGCTTATGACGTCCGCTCTTTACCGGGGTCCGTCATAAGCATCGGGTCGTTCTTCGACAGGGCGGAGGAGGAGAGGCTTCTGGCCTCGGAGAGCGAGGACGCCGTCCTGGAGGTGATGGAGAGGATCCTGGAGGATGAATATTCTTCAGATAAATCTTCAGCACTCTAAGGCGGCGTCTGCCAACCTACTTATCCACCTTGAGCAAGGTGGAGCTGATATAGTCCTGATTCAGGAGCCGTGGCTGAGCAGCAACGGCATTTCTGGGCTCAGGACGAAAAGCTACAAACTGGTGGCGTATAGCAGGACAGGTAAACCAAGATCCTGTATACTCATCAGGAGGGAACTTAACGCATTTATTTTGCCTAATTTCAGCAATGAAGACATTGTGACGGTGAGTTTGGAGGGCCCGGCTGGAAAGCTATGGCTGATGTCCGTATATATGGCACACGATGACGAGGTGGAACCACCTCCGGCGCTGCTAAGGGAAACCCTGGCTGAAGCAAAACGCAGGAAAATCGGCGTTATCATAGGCACTGACGCGAACTCCCATCACACCTGCTGGGGAAGTTCTAACATCAATGCACGAGGTGAGTCACTTTTTGATTATATTTTAAATGAGGACTTGAGGACAGGGGTAAGGACCCCACTTTTATTACCGCAGCCAGAGAAGAGGTGCTTGACCTTACTCTGGCTTCTTCCTCACTGATAAACCGAATCTCCGATTGGAGGGTGCTAAACACTCATTCCTTCTCGGACCGTAGGTACATTCAGTTCTCTCTCACTCAAACTCGTCCAATAAGATCCCCCTACAGGAACCTGAGGAGGACGGACTGGGATGCATATTATAGAAATTTGCTGAGCTTACTCCTCAAGGCACCGGGAGGAAATCTAGATCTATCGGAAGAAACGATCGACGAACTGGTGGAAACTTTCACCTCAGCTTGCAACACGGCCCTGGAAACTTCTTGTCCAATAACAGTTTTTCCCAGGAAGGAAAAACCGCCCTGGTGGACAACGGAGCTATCTGAGCTTAGGGCCTCATGCAGACGCCTTTTTAACAGGGCTAAAAGAATTAGGTCTCCCTCGGGATGGGAGCTGTATAAAGCAGGGCTAGGAATATACAAGTCCGAAATTAGGAAGGCTAAGAAGGACTCCTGGAGAAGCTTCTGCGAAAGCGTAGAGGGCTGCCATGAGTCCTCCAGGTTTAGACGAGTACTCACGAAGAGTTCCGCTCCCTTGGGGTACCTAAGAGACGAATCGGGGCGTTGGGCGATGAGCGGCGAGGAGTCACTGAAGTTACTTCTCGACGCCCATTTTCCGACGAGCCCAGCACCTAGCAGCACCGGCCTGGATAGCATTTCAACTTGCATTCCGGACCGGGGCCGGTTGCTGGATAAGCGTCGCCTGGCTTGGGCCATTGACTCCTTTAAGCCCTTCAAGTCTCCTGGTCCTGACGGCATCATTCCTGCCCAACTACAGAAATCTATGGAGGTATCATGCCATTGGTTGAGCCCCATCTATGCGAGCTGCGTAGCCAGGGGCTACATACCAAGATCATGGAGGGCCGGAAAGAGCTCGCACGTCTCCCCTAAGGACTTCAGACCAATTAGTCTCTCATCTTTCTTACTGAAAACCCTTGAGAGACCTAATTGACCTGCACATAAGAAGCGAAATTCCTCGGGGCCGACTGTCGCATACTCAACATGCTTATTGCAAGGGTAGATCGGTGGAATCTGCCCTACATACAATCGTGGAAGAAATCGAAGAGTCTCTTCTTCAGAAGGAGTTTGCGGTAGGCGCCTTCCTCGACATCGAGGGGGCTTTTAACAACGTCCTTCCGGAGGCAATAACCAGGTCTCTAGGTAAACTAGGGGTCGAAACCGACCTTATAAGACTTATCCACAAAATGCTTAGCGACAGAACTGTCACGGCAGAGTGGGGCGGTATCTCCATCCACCGGCAGGTGAGTAGAGCCACTCCGCAAGGTGGGGTTCTCTCACCATTCCTCTGGGTGGTTGTTCTAAATGATCTGTTGGAGGAGCTGGTGAAGGGAGGCTGCAGGGTAATTGCCTACGCGGATGACGTGGCACTAATTGTTAGAGGAAAATTTTTGGATACTCTGTACAACTTGATGCAGGGATATCTGAATGCAGTTGTTAAATGGGCAACGGATTGTGGCCTGTCGGTGAATCCTCTTAAGACGGAGCTCGTCCTATTTACGAGGAAATATAAAATACCCTGAGCTCAACTTCCCTCAATAGGGGGCGCTCCTCTGATGCTTTCTGACAAGGTGAAGTACCTTGGTATTATCCTTGACAGCAAGCTTACATGGAAGCCCAATATTGAGGAAAGGGTGAGAAAGGCAACAATCGCCTTGTATGGGTGCAAGGGCGCAATTGGCAAAAGATGGGGCCTCTCGCCTCGAGTTGTTTTCTGGCTGTATAATACCATTGTAAAGCCTATCTTGTTATATGGAGTCATAGTCTGGTGGAACTCACTAGAGAAGACGACATTGGTGAAGAAGCTGGAAAGAGTTCAGAGGTCGGCACTCATTGGAATCAGTGGGGCGCTTCGAACGACTCCTACTCTCGCGCTCAACGCAATGTTAAATGTGGTACCCGTAGATATCGCAGGCAGAACTGCCGCAACACGTACCGCAATCAGACTGAGGGGCTGGAGCTATAAGCTCAATCTCCCTTATGGGCACTCAAGCATCCTTAGAAACTTTGAGTTCATCCCTCTGACAACAGACCAGTGTATACCCTCATTTAGTCCGACCGGAACATTCACCACTCACATCCCGTCAAGGGAAGAGTGGACGGGGGGCTACACTTGGGGGCAGGGCCTGGTGAACTTGTTCACGGATGGATCGAAGTTGGAAGGAAAGGTTGGCGGCGGAGTCTTTTGCGAAGGGCTCCCCATCAGACTTAAATTCAGGCTACCGGACCACTGCAGTGTGTTCCAGGCAGAGGTAGCCGCAATCAAGGAGGCAGCTGATTGGCTGCTCAAATGTGTACTAACAGTCAAGAAGGCAAATATTTACTCCGATAGCCAAGCGGCAATAAGGGCCCTCGGGTCTATGACGGTGCATTCGGAATTGGTCAAGGAATGCTTGACCTCACTTTCGACTGCGTCCGAATTCTTTGACATCAGCCTCATCTGGGTTCCCGGTCACAGCGACATTGCGGGAAACTGTGAGGCGGATGAGCTGGCTAGACAAGGGACATGTGAGGTGATTTCCCCGCGGAGGGAGAAAATTGGAATCCCCCTGACTACCTGCGGTCTGCTCCTGGAAAGATGGGCATCGCGCAAACTCAGCGAGCGCTGGGAAAATGCACAAACGTGCAAAGTTGCGAAATCCTTCTGGCCACGTGTGGACCGAAGGCGCTCGGGTGAGCTTCCGAGGCTGACAAAATATCAGCTCTCCAATCTAGTGGGTTCTCTCACAGGACACAATGCGCGAGGAATGCATGCTGTGAGACTTGGAATCACCTCGAGTCCTTTCTGTGCTGGATGTATGGAGGATGAGGTGGAATCATCTCAGAACCTTCTCCTTAGCTGCCCTGCCCTGGCGGGGCTAAGATTCAGGCATCTTGGCTCTTACTTCTTTGCCACGCCTGCTGAGATAGCTGGCGCTGACATTAAAAATCTGATGAGTTTCATCAGCAGCATTAAGCGGTTGACGCAAACATAGTCATCGTTCATAATCCGCACGCTCCTAACCTTCCCATCACCACCTCTCCCCGCCCTCTCCCTGCACCTCATCGGTCCTTCCCCTCTCCTCACTTCCTTGACAATGGTATCACAAAGGACGAATTTCTCTTCGTCCAAGTGTGCCCACTCCCTGGGCAACCATACTAACCTAACCTAACCTAAAGCACTTATCAACAGCTTTCATTTGATACCCATATTGTACATACACAACCAAAGGTTACCCGGGTCCACGTTTTGACCTATATCTCGAGACCCCAGTCACGGAGCGGCATGAAAAATACTCTGTACTAAAGCATTCACCAACAGCTTTCATTTGATACCGATATTGTACATACACAACCAAAGGTTACCCGGGTCCACGTTTTGACCTATATCTCGAGACCCCAGTCACGTAGCGGCATGAAAAATACTCTGAACTAAAGCATTCACCAGCAGCTTCCACTTGATACCCATATTGTACATACACATCCGAAGGTTACCCGGGTCCACGTTTTGACCTATATCTCGAGCCCTATAAACCAATAGGTATCCAAACTATACGGAAACCATCTTGAATACCTTCTTAGAAATGTGTGTAAGTTTGGTTTAATTCGGTGCAGACAGGGCCGGTTAGCGAACACACACAAAAAGTTGACTTTATTTTATATATAAGATTTTTTTCAGTTTGTGTCCGAAAAATCCAAATATCTTACGGAACACTATTTTTTTCCAAAATAAAATGTAATCCATGTTACTCTTGGATAATATAGTTTTCGAATGGTGAAAGAATTTTTAAAATCGGTCCAGTAGTTTTTGAGCCTATTCGTTACAAACAAACAAACAAACAAAGTTTTCCTCTTTATAATATTAGTATAGATATGTACGTGATTCAATATTTTCTAGATAACGTGTGAAAACTGCATCTAGTGTAGTTCCAGATTTTGTTGTTGATTCTTTAGGGTATTGTTTATCTGCAAACCGAATGTTTCTCGAAGAAATTGAATCAACGGCAAAGAATCATTGGATCCGAAATTTACGTTGAAATCTCCCCGAGAATCAATGGAATTTTGTCTTCGCCTCTTCCATGTGCATTTGCACCTGCGTGGCTGTAAACCAGTAGTGAGCGGTGAATGAAATATATTATGTCATCAAGATTTTGGTTCCCTGAGATATAGATGGCGGCGATGACAATAGTTTTTCCATTCAGCGTTTGACATTCTGCAATGCAAACATCGCCAACTGGTGTGACTGTTGATGAATATGACTGAGACTGCCTTGCAGTCATTTCCATGTTTGGTGTGACGATATTTACGCTATCATCTTGATTGTGGTAGATTGCCACACCGCCAGCTCTAACATTAAGTCGCTTATATTTGATGACGCAATTGAAATTTGGTATACTAATATCCTCATTATCGTTTAACCAAGTTTCGGACAAAAGTACTATACTTGATTTGCGGATGACAGAGTCTGTTAAATCTGCGAAATGTGCTCGTAGGCTCTGACAATTAAGAGTATATAAAGATAGCCCTCTTCTCTGAGTCATGAAATCGATTATTTGTTTATCCACAGTTTCCAGTCTACTTAACGATAGTCTCCGGAATTCATCTTGTAAATGAGACATACTGACTGATGCTCGTCGACCATGGTAGAATCTAAAATCATTTCCGTTCGTTATAATCCACAAGCCTTCAATACAAGTGACTCGTGATAGAGCAACGTAAACTATTGATTGCGAATGTTTTTTATCATATTCGTAAACAACTTCAGAATACGTGCTTCCCTGAGACTTGTGAATGGTCGTCGCGCAAGCACAAACTAATGGTAAATGTGATCGTTTAGCGTTAATCGTTTTGTTGTTGTTAAGCTGGATTGTTGATGTGCGTCGTCCGATTGGTACCGCTGTTTTACTGATATTATGCGCTGCAACATGACCAGCAACTTTTTTTCTGATTTTTTCTCTGTCGCGTAACATTATGATGGATAGCTCTCCTTCTCTTTCTCTCTATGTTATATATCTGTATACTCTGTCTTACTACGAAGCCTATGTCTTAGATAGAGAAAATGTATAGCTTTCTTTCTCCTTCTCTCTACGTTGTATCTTTTTTTCTCTCTCGCGTAACGAAATCTCTAAACGTTACATTTTTCCAATTCACTCTCCATTCTCGCTCAAATATCAGATCGCCGCTGAAGAAGTTTCACTTCAAAAATGTACAAGTCTGCTGTTATTTTCTTTTCCCTAACACCAAATTATAGCATTTTACACTTCAATGAAACCGCTATTTATTTCTGTTGACTACGCTCCGCTATGTTAACTCTCTTCTGTTAACTTTTCCAAGGCCGTGGTGAAATAATAAAACTTTCTTACCCGCTTTTTGTTAGCATTTGACATTTAACCTGCCCATTCGTTCCTGAGCCTTCTCTAGCAATTTACGTTCTCTGCATGAATGTCCAACTACTAGAATTCAATTTACATTTCCGATTTACAAAAAGTTGCTGAAAGGAGTAAAACATTTTTGGAATAAGCTGTAGCCGTTGGATATATGGTGCTAATGCCGCGTCTGTTAGCCACGTGATATGGGGCGTAAAGTTTTTTAAGTAAATTTTCCGAGTGATGTTCGGAAATTGGAAGGCTGTAGTCAATAACAGAGAGTTTTAGAACTTTCGTGGTGTTGATGAGGATATTGATACGAATTTTTGATCGTTGCAAAGAGAGGAACTTAATAATATTTAGTTTCATAAATCATTTTTTTCTCAAATATAGAAAATGATTTTTAAAGCTAAGGTTAGGGTCAAATTATGACCTAAAACTTTGAACACTAACATTTGGAATATTAACATTTTATCTAAAGTTAAAGCCATTACATATTTTTTGCGGCAAATATGTAAAGTGCTACATTTTTGAAATGATAATTTTGTTCCCGATATCAGAGACCATTCACCAATTTTGGTTAGGATTTACTTTTCTCTGCAAACCACATAATTTGTTGAGCTACAATTTTCTCGAATATCTTTCCTATAGTAAAAAGTGCTGTGAGACTACCATTTGAACAAGAGAACGACATACCAAAACCGCTAAACACAATATACAACGAAATGGACGACCACATGAAAAGGCAAGTGGAAGCTAGGTGGACTAACCTGACCACATGCAAAACAGCAAAAGTCATGTGTAGAACTAACGACAAAAAACTGACTCAATTCGTACTTACGCTCTCACGAAAGGAATGCAGAACTATCATAGGTATGCTAACAGGTCATAATCTATTGGCTGCACATGCGCATAAGATAGGGATTGCTAACACGGAGAAATGCAGAGAGGATGTTGAGGAGACTTTAGAACACCTTCTGTGCGTTTGTCCGGCATTATCCAAAACGCGACTAAGATACCTGGGAGCCCCACTGTGTGAGGGTCTGGAAGACGTCTCAAAAGCGGAGCCCCCAGCCCTACTTAGATTCGCCAAAAGCGCTGACATCCTACATGATGTCATAAAGGTCGGTCTCCATCTGGTATCGCTAGGGACCAAAAGGTCTATGCGTGGCTTATTGCCAACCAGGCTAACCTAACCTAACCTTTCCTAAGCAGGGTAGTAGGAAAATAGGACGAACTAATAACTGCCGAACGTGGTTTGAGTGGCTTTGCTATTGGTACGGCGTCTGTTATCTTCCAACTTTGCGGATAAGTATGTTCCTTGGTATAGAATTGTGAATGTATCAGCAGACAGAGTAGACGTGTTTTTGAGTAGTTGCAGTTTAATCCGTATTTTTATTTAACCCACTGAGTGTTAGTTTGCTGAAATACTACGTAAATCTTTTAATCAAGTTTAATATGACTACTTGAAATACTGTGAAAAAACCTTCTTATTTCACCTGTTAAATTGTTTGAGCTTACTAACATGCCAAAAATGTCAACACGAACAAAGGCCTTGAACAAATTGTCACCATCCCCGCAAACGCCTTCAGTACAAAGTAAGTCTCTTAGTACCGATGCAAGAATGATAGAAAGAAGATTGCGCCCATCAAGAGTGCGTGACGTCACGTTTTTCCGAGTTGTGCAGTGTTTCCAACCATTTGCTCTTCAGAATAAATTTAGTGCTGTTTTATACCCAAAATGATGTTTCGTATTTGTTTCTTTTTTTTAATTTGAAGCTACCGAAACTTTAAGTTAAAAAGAATATATTGTATATATTATTAAACAAAAAAAGGTTAAAAAAGGTCACTCTGAGAAGATTTTAGTGCTAATGAAAATTGTTTGACTCTTATAAAATTTGATAATTTGAAAGTGCAAATTTAATTTTTGCTCCATTTAAGGTTATGCAAGAATATTAAATATTCTTCTCTCAACTCTTCTTCAGGTTGAAAACCTTTTAACACATTTTAAAAAGCGTTTGAACTTACTGAAGGCGAATTAAAACCATAGAGGTGCAATCGTTTCTTCCGTTTCTTCATTGTAAAAATAGGCCACAAAATACCAGAAAATACCAAAGAAACCATACGGACATTTTTGCAAAAAGAGTACCTTATCTGGTTACATAACCTCAAATATAGCAAAAAAGTCGTTCCTTTAACAAAAGAGTCTCGCTTAACAAAAAAAACTCATAAATCAAACTATACACAAGCATATCACATTTATTTAAAAAAACGCACATTCTAAAGACAATTTGTCACGCATACAAAGTTCTTTAAGTAATTCAATAAAAATTTGGTGTTTTATTTTCTTTAAATTTGCATTTTAGTGCGTTTTTATATACAAAGCTAGGCAGGACTGCAATAGCGAGAGAGAGATTTCACTGCTGAAAGCAGAAGAACACCAACAACAACTGCAATCGCGGGCAATGCTACCAGATGTTAAAAAAAGTAAAGCTAAATAAACCTAAATGAATTATTGAACTAATTTTAAGAAAATGTATATTTTACAAAATTACAAACATTACTTTTAATTAGAACAGGCTAGAAAAATGTCATGAAGAAAGAACTAAGACTCCGAGACTAAATAACAAAAAAAATGCTAAATCAAGTTACGAAAATGGTAATCTGGTCATACTGGAGCTAAAACCACGTAACTCATTGTCATAATCCCTGAGAGCAAAGTAACGGCACCACGATAGGCGCTATCTCATTATTCATTTCATCATGCCTCAACTTAATTCCTACCTCAGCGCCTCTGCTGTTTTCCCTCCCGGCAATTCTGATACTGATACTAGTAATACAGTATTCATTGCTAATGAAACATGAGAATACTACAGTGGAATCTTAATGGCCTTTTTAACAATTATCCAGATTTAAATTTATTATAATAATTACAGAATTTACTCCCGAAATAATTGCGCTACAAGAGACACATATCCCAGCCAGAAAATCAGCTTATCCCCCTATGAATTATGTCAGTTATTTACTTAATAGTCCACAAAATACTTACAGTAAACAAGACATTGCCGTATTTGTAAAAAAATCAGCTATCCATAAGCAAATACCTATCAACTCAAACATCCAATCGTTAGCTTTTGAAGTCGACATTGGTTTTAAAGTAACAATAATTACGTGCTACATTCCCCCAAATCAAGATTTTAGTAACAGGGATCTAAACAACATTCTATACCCTTTTTCAACTCCAATCATATTATTAGGAGACTTTAACGCGTGAAGCCCCTTTGGGGCTCCGCTTCTGCCAACAAAAGAGGAACCATAATAGAGGACATAATCCTCTCCAAAAACTTAGTTGTCCATTTTTCCACTTTCAGCATCCATAGCTCCTAAACTATCATCCAAAACACTGGATGACTTGCACTATAGTGACCACTTCCCTATCATTTCCTCACTTGCAATCCTCTTTTCCTACCAAGTCAAACCTGTTGCCAAATTCATAACAGAAAAGCTGATTGGCAAAACTCTCCAACTTTTTATTATATCTGTCTAGAAATAAGCCATACTCAACGAACATCAATGAAGAGGCTGCTCACCTTTCCATATCATAAACAAACACAAAAAAGTTCTCTACCAAATTACCTTATTGGTCACAGCTTTTATCAATACTTAGAAATACAAAGAAAAGCTTATGGTGTCAATACAAACGGACCAGAACTGACAAACCTTATGTAAATTACAAAAAAGCCAATGCTGTTTTCAGGCGAGAACTTAAATATTCAAAACGAAAACCTCTTGAAAAACTTACGTAGGAAATCACTCCGTCCTCTAGTCCAAAAAAAGTATGGGCAGATATAAAAACACTTACATCGTCACCCCAACGGAATCACATCGCCTTTATTCATTCCCCAGAAGGCCCGATGTGCGATCCCCAAATTATAGCCGATAAATTTGCAGGCACATGGTCAGACTACTCCCACTCTTCAAATTTTAGTCCAGATTTTAATATTGTACGTTAAATGCAAACACCAAAAACGAAAACTATCGAAATCACTCTCCTACACTCTCTGCTTCAAGCGCTGATGCTCCTGTCACATTATTTGAATTTGACAGTACTATTTCCTCAATGAAAGGCAAAACTCCAGGTGCAGACAAAATATCGTATCCTATTATACGAAATATTCCTTTTGCTGTGAAATCAAAGCTTGTAAGATTATATAATCTGATTTTAGACCGAGGTTTATACCCACAAGCAGGGAAAACTGCTGGGATTATACCTATCCCAAAACCGAACAGACCCAATTCTCTGATTTCAAATTATAGACCAATTTCGCTATTATCTTGCATGTCAAAAGTATTAGAAAATATCATTTCTCGGCGACTTGTATGGTTTGCCGAACAGAATGATCTAATAAACCCACATCAATTTGCTTTTCGGAAGGGTGTAAGGTTAATAGAGCCCCTTCTATTATTTGATCATTTTACTAAGTACTAAAGCCCTACCGTCTAAAAATGACGACTCAATACTTAGTTTACACTTTGAAAAGGCATATGACAGAATTGCGCATTGCGTATTACTAGAACTAAAACGTTGGAAAGTTGGTGAAAAAATATTCAATGTCGTAAATTCCTTCCTCTGCAATTGCAAATTTTTTGTTCGTGCAAATAATCAGAAATCAAAAATTGTTTCCCTTTTCAATGGTATCCCTCAAGGGCCGCCGTTATCAGTTATCCTATTCACGATTGCGTTCAACGTAATTAGCCGGATTATTTCGTCACATACCCAAATTGAGCATTTCGTTTATGCGGATGACGTCCTTATTTTTTCGAAAATCAAAGGCCTAACTATAATAAAAACCGCATTCTCTAATATCTTGGAGGACTTAAACATTTGGTCAAAAATATCCGCAGCTAATCTGTTTGTTAACAAAAGCACATCTTTCCATATCTGCAGGAAACATAAATGCGTCTTCCCTACCCTTTCCATTTTTAATTCTCCAATCCCCCATACTAATAGTTTAAAAATATTAGGCATTATATTTGATAAGAGATATACTTTGAAAGATCATTGTAAATATGTTAGACTAAGCTTATTCTCTAGACTTATTGTTAAATACCTCTCATCTAAACATTGCCTAGTACATATAAGAACTCTTATCAATATAACAAAAGCCATTATACTTTCTAAAATCGATTTCGGACTCGCAATATACGGACACTGCGCCAGAAGACATATCAAACGCCTACAAACACCATATCATGCTGCGGCCAGGAGAAGTATCCGCGCTTTTCCCACGTCTCCAATAAAGGTAATTCTATCCGAAGCAGGACTCAGAATGGCTTCAAAAAGCCAAGTCCAACTCACCATCAGCAATATCGCGCATTTTAAACTTATTCAAGCACCTCGACATTGTTTCTGTACTAACGCTCTAGGCTATCTTCATCACCACTTTATTAAAATATCCAAAATCTTCTACCAGCCGTAACAAATACAGACAATTCTATAACAAATTTGTTGAACCTCTTAGAGGTAACTGGGAGTTTATTTTTACAGACGGATCGAAGTCTGACACCAGCACTACGTTTGCAGTGACAAACGAGCTTGGTGGTTTGATTTCGGCTGCTGCAATGCCAACATATTGCTCGATATTTACAGCTGAAGCAGCTGCAATATTTGAGGCGGTAAGGTTTACCTCCCGTAGTGGAAAACAATATCTGATATGCAGTGATAGTAAATCCATATTCGAAGGCCTTGTTAACTACATTAACAACACCCCACTAATTAAAAAAATTCGCAAAATACTTCTAAAACATAAGGATTCCATAAAAAGTATGTCGATACCAGGTCATGCCGGTATTCGCGGGAACGAGAAAGCTGACGAACTTGCTAAAGAAGCTTCCAGACAACCGTTACATCTATCCGAACACTTCATCGATAAAGACATTAAGAAGCTCGTAAAAAATATATATTCAGGAATGTTTCGCTAGCGATTGGTGTAGTTGTCATCACTGCTACAACGGGAAACGCCGATATATTCATCTGCTCACCTTCATTCCTGCTCCTTTTGCAGCTCTACTGACAACACTGTTCTTCACTTCTGGACGAATGTGCTGGACTCAAACAAATAAGAACCTCCATTTTTAACAATAATAAACCATCATCCTACCTAAAGCTTCGCGATACCGATAGTACATATTAACAGAGAATGTTAATGGAATGAGAAGGTGCAAATGTTACTGTTAAGAATTTTTAGTACAATTGAGATTTGAAAGATTTGTAGTAAAGGAATTTAGCACACCGAGTTTATAGACACCTCACTGACTTTTTCCCACACAAAAATTAGAAACACCACACATCTTTCACCTCAACACACAACACATTTCTCACCTCGACATTAAACCAATTAAATTTTTACTATTTTCGTATTTTTGAAATAATAAGCGAATACGTAAAATTTTTTACATAATTTTTTTTTCAATTACATTAAAAAAAAACGACTTTAAAAAAAAAATTAATAAAAAAAGTTTGCGCCGGGAATTGAAATCGAGTCTAACATGTGGCGAGGAAAAATAGGCGGTGCGTTTATTTCTTGCTTATTTTTTACCATTTTGTTACTTTTGAAATGATAAGCGGATACATAAAATTTATTAAAAAATTTTTTACGATTACATTAAAAAAAAAAAAATTTAAAAACGAAAAAAAAAAAGTTTGCGCCGAGAATTGATGGCGAGTCACGTGGGGAGGATAAATACGCAGAGCGTTTATTTCTCCGCCTGCGTTGTGAACAAAAGGTATACATAATATGTATGCACATGTCAATAGGAGGTATTTGCATTCAGAAAAAAATAACGGTTTAAGATAAATCCACACTTATTTTATACTGTATGTCAATTTATAGTTTATGTATTCTACAGCATTTACATACATATGTATGTATGTATGTACATTTGTATATGAAAAACAATAATGCACAAGCGCAAGAACATCATCTTCCTTTCATACGTATGCACATATGCATGTATCCCAATAAGCTTGACTTATGTATGTACACATGTCACAGCACATCACATTCTTACAAGAAATCAAATACACATACGCACTAGTGAACGAGTTTCTTCCTAACAATTCTGCTCTATGTAGGTATATATACCCACTTTATGTCCTAGCATATATACTTACATATATACCTACTTGCCTTCTAAACTTCCTACAAAATAATTGTATTCATATGTTACTATATCCATGCACGTTCATACATTCATGCATACATATGCGCGAGCACAGCGCTCCCTTCTTGCTTCCGCGGACTTTTGTCTTTCACCAGTCGATATTCCTAATATTGTACTTACAAAAACACAATACTTTGATAGACGCAAAAACAACAGCAAGCGCAACGCGATGGCCGCTTTAATGTTCTAGAACACAACAAAAACACATACCTCACATGCGCATGTCGCCCGAAGCTAAAATCTAAGCCTAGCGACTACAAAAACAAAATACATTCGTAGACGCAGTCGCAGCGGCCATGATTCTATCAGCGACGGCGCTGAACAATTTAGAACAAAAACAAAAAGTTCATTCATAAGTTAGGGCTCATATTTCAATTTCATTCATAAAACGAGCCGCCCATATGCCAACTTTCGCGACCATTCGAAAATAGTCAATATTGGAATATTTCGCGTGGAGTTATTTGCCAATATTTGATAAATCTTGAATTTTTGTCATGTCGAGTGGCCGCGGCTCCGTATGTATGTATGCACCCTTATATGTATGTAAATATGTCTTCTAACTGTTCGACAGTCGCGAGTTAATGCGACTTAGATTCCTTGAACAAATCCAGCGAATCACACATTTCTGTCCGCAAAGCCGCATATATGTACCCTATGATTAAAAAGTACCGGGAATGTTTAAATAAAACATAACAGAGTTAAATTTCAGGCAAATTTATAATATCTCCTACAAAATATAACCCGTCTGCAGCAACAAACATGTGCCAACGTTTAACCCAGTCCTCCAAAGAGCCCCGGTAGGCCGACATGGCCTTCAGCTCCTTTGTCGTATTCTCTTTGATCTCTTTGATCGGTGCGATGGCGCGTTATCATCACGCAAAATCCAAGAATTGTTTGCTCACATTATCGGCCGTTTACAACATACAGCATCTCTCAAAGGCTTCAAAACGGATAAATAATATTCTTTATTGACTGTCTGGCCCGATGGAAGGTACTCATGGTGGAATATGCCTTGGCAATCGAAGAAAACAGTCAACATCACCTTCCTGGTTCTTTTTGCTCATAGGGTATACATATCCCATCTTTTCACTGACGGACAAGAAGACGGTCGCAGTTGTTGTTTTTTATATGCATACATTTTGCGTTCGTTGAAGGCTTGTATATACATATGTATTTATATATATTTATATACATATGCGTGTATGCGCGTGTGGCTTTCTGGATGCATCCATGGATATTAGAACATTTTCTCATCAATATGTGTATGTAAGTAGTTCAGATTTGACTAAAGGTATTGAATATAGGAATGCATATTTATATGATTGTCTTTATGGCTGTTTTAATATACATATAAATCAATTCAAAAGAAGTATGAATAATGTTATATAAAAAATAAATTTCTAAATAACAGGTATTAGAAAAACATGAATACACTATTTTAAATCAATTCTAATTAAACCAAATACAAAAAATTAAATAAAAATATCGAACAAAGAAAAATATCTAAGGGACTTGAACCTGAGTCAAATATGGGTGTTGCGGGGAGAATCCTGTGTGCGGCTACAAATCTGTTGCGGGAAGGACCAATAATGTTGCAGGAAGAAATTGATGCGGGAAGGACTAGTAACGTTGCAGGAAGAAATCGATGCGGGAAGGACCAGTAACGTTGCAGGAAGAAATCGATGCGGGAAGGACCAATAACGTTGATTGCGGGGAGAGTCTTCTATCCTTAATGCTGCGGGAAGAGTCCTGTATCCAACAATTGCCCAAAATAATGAAACTTGCTGCTTCAATTGACAAAGTTACAATTTTTTCTCAATATATTTTACAAAAATGTTCCGTATTTATACACATTTCTTTACAAACAAAACCTACTTAACTCACAGAAAATTATAAACAATTTAACAAAAGTTGAAAAACAATAAAGTATTTTATCTAATATTAAATTGAACTCAACATACCGCCGCCCTTGAACTATCTGAATAAGTTCAAAACAAAATATTAAAAAGAAAATGAAAAGCCTTGAAAAACATTTACGATAAGTTATTAGTTTCTTCATGAAATAAATCTCCTCTCGTTGGCAAAAGGCAAAGTTTGACTATAGGGCGAACCAATTCGCCATGCGGTGTTTTCAACGTAACTACTCTTACGCGTCCATCGGTGCCATGATGGCATTTGATCACTCGTGCAATCGTCCACTTCGTCGGAGGATTAGGCTCGTTGAATACAGCAACCACATCCCCTTCTTCAATGTTGCGTGAAGAACGAAACCATTTAGTGCGACGTTGTAAGCTCACGAGGTACTCGTCTCTCCAACGACGCCAGAAATGTTGTCTCATGGCAGAAATTGCTTGCCATCGCTGTCGAAGATTTCCACGAAACCCTTGACCCTCAGGTTCCGGTATTGACTTCAGCGGTTCACCGACTATGAAATGTCCGGGAGTTAAAACTTCTAAGTCACCAGCAGCTTCAGAGTTGTCACAGAGTGGACGAGAGTTTACGCAAGCTTCTATTTCAGTCAAAAGTGTGTTGAACTCTTCGTATGATAGTGGAACTTCTCCTAATACGCGTTTTAAATGATACTTAACACGTTTGACTCCGGTCTCCCAGTAACCTCCCATATGGGGTGCAGCCGGTGGATTAAATCGCCATTCGATATTCGAGTCCGCAAAGAAAGAGCGAAGTTTAATATCAGCCATGCACTGTTGAAATGCAATGCGCAACTCCTTCTCGGCTCCAACGAAATTTGTACCGTTATCTGATGCCATGACCTTACAAAATCCTCGACGATTGGTGAACCTTTTAAACGCATTTAGGAAAGCTGGTGTTGACAGGTCACCAACAAATTCGAGATGCATCGCACCAGTGCACATACAAATAAACGAACAAATGTAGCCTTTGGTAGCCTTAGCTCCTCTTCCTTGGGTGAATTTGTAGAGGTAAGGTCCAGCGAAGTCAACAGCAGTGTGAGTAAAACAACGGGCGTAGGTTGTACGAATGACAGGTAGATCACCCATGACTTGTGTGGTAAGATTGCGGTTCAAATAAGTGCATTTCACGCACTTATGGTATATATTACGGATCAAGCTACGAGCGCCGATAACCCAATAACGACGTTGTAAGACAGTTTGCATAATGCGGGGCCCAGCGTGCAAAGTGACCTTGTGTATTTCGCAGATTATTAACTTAGCAAGCGGACAATTCTTAGGCAAGATAATGGGATGCCTAACATCTGGAGCGATTTCATCGTTTTTTATTCTTCCTCCAACACGTAGAACACAAGTCCCATCCAGAAAGGGCTGCAGACGCAAAAGACTACTGCGAAGTGGGATTGGTCTTTTAGCGCTGCAAAGAGAAATTTCATTAGAAAAATAAAACTGTTGCGTATACCTTATTAGGCGAAGTTCAGCTTCAAATAACTCTTGGCAACTCGGTGTACCAAAACGCTTTATAACATTAAGCCGTCTGTTAGCCCCAATGTTAGTCAAAAAACGTAAAACATAGGAAATAACTCGACGCAGCTTAGAATACGATGAGTATTTTGTCATCACGGACCAATGATCTGTAGAATTAATCACATGGGCACGAATACTCTTTCGTATGCCCAGCTCTGTAGTGTGCTCTTTAGATTTTTTCTGCTTCCACAATTGTTCAGCGCTTTTCAGGAAAATAGGACCAGCCCACCACAATTGATGACGTAATAATTCGGAGGGAGTTATACCTCTTGAAGCACAATCTGCAGGATTCTGTTCAGAACGAACGTGGTTCCAACATTCGGGAGGCAAAACTTCTTGAATATCAGCGACGCGGTTGGCTATAAATGTCACCCATCTGCTGGGGTGAGCTTGTAACCATGCCAATGTTATAGTAGAGTCAGTCCAAGCGAAAAGCGGATAACGGAGATCAGACCAGCAGTGCAGCACGCTTCGCACTAGTTTAGCAGCAAGATGAGCGGAGCATAATTCAAGACGTGGCAACGTTGTCGGCTTAAGCGGAGCTACCTTGGTTTTCGACGAAATTAATGACACAATAATGCTACCGTCGCTTTGTGTTGTTCGTGCATACAAAACGGCGGCGTAAGCCCGCTCGGACGCGTCTGCGAATACGTGCAATTGCGTAAATGTCCCAGCTACTTCAGTACCAAACCAACGTTTCACCTTCAAATGTGCCAGTTTCTTGAGTTCTATGCGATGCTCCAACCACTTCGTTGCGATAGACTCAGGAATGATATCATCCCAACCTACCTTAGTGCGCCATATGTCTTGAAACCAAATTTTTGAATTTATAGTAGCGGGAGCAAGCAGGCCCAGAGGATCGAAGAGCGTACTTGCATCTGATAGAAACATGCGCTTGGTCAACTTAACTGGCGGTTCCCTCAAGTTAATAGCAAACGTGAGATAGTCTCCTTCTGTGTTCCAGATAAGACCTAAAGCGTGAACATCCTTATCGTCGACAATATAATGTGATATGTTCGTAGATGCATTAGAAATGCTTGCGATTAGCTCAGCGCAGTTCGATGCCCACTTACGAAGTTCAAACCCCCCTTCCCTCAATATTTCGGAAATATTTTGCTGCAACAATCGAAGTTCTTCTTTACTAGATGCACCAGTAAGTAGATCATCCATGTAAAAATCCTTGAGAATAACACTAACAGCCCTAGCACAATCATTCGACGAATCTCTTGCCGTCTGTTGAAGTGATCGGACAGCTAGATGAGATGCAGCTGCCACTCCGTACGTTACGCGAACCATGCGAAAATCTTGGATAGGCAGGGATGGGTGGCTACGCCATACGATGCGTTGCAAATCGGCGTGTTTTAAGGATACGCAGATTTGACGAAACATTTTGGCGACATCTGCTGTTACAGCATAGCGGTGTGTTCTAAAGCGAAGTAAGATGGAGTATAAATCTTCCTGCAATTGGGGTCCTATAAATAATGCGTCATTCAGCGAATTTCCGGAAGTTGATTTTGCGGACGCGTTAAATACAACCCTCAATTTGGTCGTGGTACTACTTTCCTTTAAAACAGGATGATGAGGCATATAATACGTTGGATTCATAGTCTCTGACGCGACCTGCATATGATAGTTCATGAATGAACTCATTGTAGCGTAAACGAAGATCGGAGTCACAAGCGAGTCTTCTTTCAAGTCGTAACAAATTCCGGATAGCAAAGTTTCGCGACTCTCCCAGAGCTACATCGGGCTTCAGCGGCAATTCGACGACAAACCGTCCGTTAGGTTCCCTTCGATGCGTTGTTTCAAAATGGTCTTCACAGTAACGCTCCTCATGCGTAAGAAACGTTTTTTGCGGACCTTCCTCTAACTCCCATAACTTGTTCAATGCTCGATCCAAATGAACATCGCAATGTAACGACTGTAAGCGTGGCATATCAGGCTCAGATCCATTCACGCTTCCAAACAGAGTCCACCCAAAGACCGTCAGTTGAGCCATAGGAGCTCCAGATGGACCCTTACGAAGTTCTGTACAGATCAGTTGATCCATAACGTCCATTCCAATCAATATATCGACCCGTCCAGGCTTCATAAAATGGGGATCGGCTAAAAACAAACCTCGGATATGTGGCCACGATGAAGTAGCTATAGTCTGTGTTGGCAAGTCGCTTGTAATTTTAGACAGAATTAACGTTTTGACAGTAAAGCATTGATTTGTAGAGAAAGAAGAAAGAGAAAGTGATACTTCACCTCTAGCTCGTCCTTCTTGCGCTGACCCAATTCCAGTAATGTTTACTTCAGATGTTGATCGCGGCAGGCCTAAGCGTTGCACACACGCTTCGGTTACAAAGGAAGCATGTGATCCAGAATCGAAAAGTGCACGTGCGGGCTGCCAATTACCAGAACAGTCGCGTACCTTCACTAATGCGGTGGATAACAGCACAACTCTTTCTACAGCTATGGGTGGATTGGAGCTCGAGTTCAAGCATGAAGAAACGCGTGGAACGTCGACGCTTGCTGGAAATTCACAAGTTTTTGCGCTTACCTTTGATGTGGCGTCAGCAGCACATAACGAATGCGTCGCGTAATTGTTCACTGCGGTAACGGTCGTTGACTGCAAAGCACCGTGCAACAGAGTGTGATGACGTTGTTTACACATGCGGCAAGTGGAAGCACTGTTACAACGGTCTTTATAGTGACCTGAACTTAAGCAGTTGAAGCATATGTGTCCTTGCTTCACGAACTGTGATTTTGTAGACAAGTCCAATTCACGAAATTTTTCACAACTGTAAATTTTATGAGGTCCACTACAATATGCACACACGTTACTTTGTTTTGATATCGTGTGGAACACATTTGTCGACTTGCTTGATGATGCAGTTTTAACCTTAATTGGTACTGATGTTGTTGACGACGAAAACATCGATAACGATCGGCATCTTATCTCTAAAAATGTTATTAGTTGCTCAAAAGATGGAGGATCATCACTAACGAGCGATAACTCCCACTGCTTACGCGTTTCGAATGCCAACTTACTGACGACCTCATGTACCAACCAATCATCCCAAAACTCAATCGGACGACCCAACGCTTTAAGCTCGCGAATATGCTGTTGGAACGCATCAATTACACCTTTGATTGCGTCAGCATTGTCATGCGTAGCTCTTTTAATTTCAGCCAACGCGCGAAGATGAGATTCCACAATTACACGAATAACCTTATACCGCGATGTTAATAGACCCCAAGCTTCAACGTAATTTGCGTCACATATTTTAAAACCACTGATAATTTTCAACGCGTCACCTTTCAAGCAGCTTCGGAGATAGTGCAACTTTTGTCCATCTGTTAAAGCAGAGTTATTATCAACTAACGAAGAAAACGCGTCGAAAAAACCAATCCATTCTGTAGAGTCACCGGAGAATGTGGGCAACTCCATTTTCGGTAAACGTATAACCGTGGACACAGATGCCTTTGTGGAGCTATCTTGCGAATTAGTACGACAATTTTTCACGCGGCTAAAGTTAGCTGAAGCTGTAGAGTACCAAGTTTCGGCTTGGATACGCACATTTTCTTCAATTTCAATAACATCGGCACCACACGTAATTTCTACAGCGTCTTGAGCAACGTTAAAACGAACCCACTGTTCACTCAATAACTGAAGGTAGCTTGCAATATTTTCTGCATCCATAGTGAATGCCTCGTCAATACTTTTTGCCATATACCGTTTAATGGCATTGAGAGCGGAATCGCGCGTTTTAGTGGAATTCGACATTTTTAATATGACAGAAAAGCAAACGACGGGTTTTTAGAATTTTCGCGATGTTAAATGCAGGAACGGCTGCACAAACGTACACACAATGCACAAAAATAATTTTCTTAATAATCGTTGCGCCTTTTGCTACGCGTATGTATGTACACAAGCGAATGCGTATATGCAAAAGGCAAGCGGAGTGACTATATCCGGCTCGAAGGACCAAAAATGTTGCGGGGAGAATCCTGTGTGCGGCTACAAATCTGTTGCGGGAAGGACCAATAATGTTGCAGGAAGAAATTGATGCGGGAAGGACTAGTAACGTTGCAGGAAGAAATCGATGCGGGAAGGACCAGTAACGTTGCAGGAAGAAATCGATGCGGGAAGGACCAATAACGTTGATTGCGGGGAGAGTCTTCTATCCTTAATGCTGCGGGGAGAGTCCTGTATCCAACAATTGCCCAAAATAATGAAACTTGCTGCTTCAATTGACAAAGTTACAATTTTTTCTCAATATATTTTACAAAAATGTTCCGTATTTATACACATTTCTTTACAAACAAAACCTACTTAACTCACAGAAAATTATAAACAATTTAACAAAAGTTGAAAAACAATAAAGTATTTTATCTAATATTAAATTGAACTCAACAATGGGACTATGTACTGCATACACGACACGTCTTTCACGATTGCGTTAAACTATAATTACTAATGAACTTTTCTAAATCAGTCATTTATTCGATTCGCAGTTTTATATGCACATATTCTGTGTAAGTTGAAAGTTTGTACACGTAATTATATGCATATGTATGTGTGTATGAGCGTTTGGCTTTCTGGACGGATATTAGAATGACATTTTCTCATCAATATAATTTGGATTTGATAAAAGAGATTAAAGACACATGTACATACATATTTTGTGTTTTGATTGATTTATATAAAAATCAGGTCATATCCAGTATGAACCGAAAAGAAATTTCCATTTATGAAATACAAAAAAAACAGTATTTTAAAGAAATTTTAATTAAAATAAACACAAAAATTTTACCAAACTTTCCTGGTTTGAATTGTAAAAAAAAAAAATATGGAAGGAAAAAAATATGACTTCAGGACTTGAACCTGAATTAAATACGTGCCAAAAAACAAAACGAATAATTCCGCCGACTTTAGCTTCTGCACCACAAATGAACTGCCGCGCGGCCTTCTTAATCCCAAATTTATTCGCCTCGCTGTGGGCATGAAATAAGTCGAATCCCTTAGTAGTGTGGCGAAAAATCTTATGAAATCCCTTAGTAGTGTGGTAAACGCAGAAAAAATCTGAATTCCTGTCCTAGCGTGGTAAGTAAATATAGAAACTCTCCACTTGCGTAGTAAAAATCTGCAATCCCCCACTAGTGAGGAAAGTTGAATTTAAAAATCCCTTAGTATGAATCTACAAATTAGTACTCGAAAAAAGCTCATTTAACATTTGCTCCTTCTCATTGCATTAACATTCTCTGATATTAACATCATTTATAAATTTATTTATCTACCTATTTAACCATTATTTTTTCTTGTATATAGCATTACTTTTAATATATGTATGTAAACAATCTTTGTTGGACATTGTACAAATGTTCGTTAGTGAATATACGGGCGTACATCTATGCGCTTAATCGTACATACGGGGGGCGTATATATAATATGATACTCACACATGTTAGTACGAATGAACATGAGTACCATCAGTCATGCATTTTCCAATAACTTTAAATATTTTTAAATTCTATTAAAACATTTTTTTTCTTTTAGCAATAAGCCGAAGGCCCTGGTAGCCAACGCTGTAATATTATGCGTGTTGTTAAGCCAGATTCTGGCAATTACTTTAATATAATAAAATAATCTACAATAAATTGGAATGTAATAAATGAAAACTAATAATAAATTAATAATTGATAAGTAGGTAAATGAATAAAATAAAATATATAAATATGAAAATGTGAATGAATAAAATAAAATATGTAACTTAAATTATATTTGAGCTTAATATTAAGTTATTTTCTATTTGTACATTACTGTTTCTCGCTTTCGCTACCTTCTTTACCTGTTTCTATTTACTTTCAATCATTGACTCTATTTCTACAGCTATATTTTCCGTTCTTTCTATTTCTATTTACTTAACTACATACTCACTCTAACTCTCCACGTATTGTTCTTCCATTTCCGCTATTTCTTTTATCTTAGTTTTAGGCATAATATAAGGACAGAACATGGAAAATAAAGTCATTTTTGAATTGTTAATCGGACGAGTGCGGTGTTCCTTTTTAATTACGCGGCGCTACAGGCAATATTCATTTTGGTACGCGCTTCCCCCCTTATAAAGTTTTTTTTAAACAATTTAAATATATTCAATTTTCAAGTGTAATAATTATTAATTAGTTGTTACTCTTTCAAATAAATAAAAATAAAAATTGTACTAAAGAATAAAATAAAATTAATGCGTATTCCAGGGCACGGTGGAATTCTAGGTAATGAAATAGCCGAGCTAGAAGTCTTCAGCATACGCTACGCCACTACGTATAGACGAACGAAAAAAAAACGATACCTTGTACTACATGTAGAGAGCAACAAAAGGAGTTATGGAACACTTATGACAATGAGTATCGCCTTATAACTCCTGGTGGGTCTAAAACAATTCACCCAATAACTTGCAGCATTCCCGCACTTAAAGTTTCCTTGAGACTACGCACCGGACACTTTCACATAAAAGGTTGGCTTGTGGATGGCATAATTGCAACAACCCAATAGTATCAAAGCAAGGAAACTCTCTCCTTGAACACACCATCAGAGGTTCTAAAGGAAACTAGTATAGAAAGCATATCAATTATCTTCAAATTTATTTCCAAAGCTTACTTAGTCAATAAGAGAGTGTCAAACTCAAAGACCATAGAGAAGAGAAGAAATAAATTTATACACGGATAGATCCAAGCGAAAAAATAAAGTAGGCTATGGAGTTTTTTTCAAAAGAATGAGGATTTAAATAGATGTCCGATTTCCAGACTATTGTTGCTTCTATTAGGTAACTGTGTACTTCAACAAACACGCCGTAACAAAAACTACGATAAATATCTTCTCAGACAGCCAGACGGTCATCAAATCAATGGAGACAGTTATACTAAGATCAGAGGTCCCTCAGGAATGCCTGGCAGCTCTAAATGATATTAGCATTGTCTTCAAAGTCAGCCTTATATGGGTTTTGGGACAAGGAGATATTGAAGGAAATTGCATGAGCTAACTTGAAAACAGAGGTAATATTAGAATTCCTATGACAACTTGTAAATTAAGGATAAAACATAATATTCTCCAGAGCCCAATAGCCAATGGAGACATGAAAATACTTGTGTTACAACCAGACTAATTTGGCCGCAAATATTATATGTAGATAAAAAAAGACAGAACATCTCGAAGGTCGTGGCTTGTGTCACCAGCCTAAGGTTTTTAGCTAGACTCTCTTTTAGGCTAAGAGTATTTTCTCATGAACACTGCAGAAGTTTCAGAGTTCAGGAAGAGGAAGAAACAGTAGAACTGTCCTTCTGCAACTATCCATCCTTAGCTAGGAGTAGAGCACGGTTGTTAGGAAAATACTATTTTGACTCTCTTTTGGAACTATCCGGTGTTGGGATAAAACCTTCATAGCCTTCATAAAAGCATCTAAATGGCTCCATGATAAATAAACACTAAGGTTCCCGTGTTACACAGTGGTACCACAACGGACCACGGATGGTGTAACCGAGTTAGCTACTCTAAACCGACTGCCACAAAAACCAAACACCTAACATAAGGGGGGCCTCTTATCAGTCGGCTTAAAAAAATTGATTTTTTTACTGCAATCGATAGATATATTATAAGAGAATATGCCCTCAAAATTTTATAGCGGAATTCAAAGTGATTTCAGAGTTACAGGCCTGTGTACCGTCCTTCGTGTGAGTATACTGTCTACTTTCTGAAAACTTTGAAATACGTTTTCTCTAAACCATGTTTTTGAAAATGGCGTGTAAGATTTAAAAAAAACGGCGAAAGTTATCGTTTGAAACCGCAAATGTATATAAAGATAATTAAAATGCGCAACTTATTAACTAACAAAATTAAAAAAAAATCATTTTTTTAATGTTATTTAACCCCTTTTTTGAAAAAGAAATACCGAAAAAAAGCACTTTTTTTAATAATTAATTGTGTGTTCATTTTTTCATATTTTTATACAAGAGTAGTCTTTTATATGCGGGAAAGCCTTCTGAATAAGACAATATTTTTCTTTTATGTTTCAGGTGAAAACTACGACCGCAATTTTGCACGCCGTTTTAGTAGCGCGCAACGAGAAGCTGTGCGAGATCCCTGATATGTCCGCCATTTTGTTTTTTTATTTATGTTACAAAATTGTTTATTACTCTTCAATCCTGCCTTCAAAAAAGTGCAAAGATTATTCCTGTGTGTCGATTTTTTCGCCTCGCAATTTTATTATCTTCCTCTTATTAATGCTACGAGCGAACTCTAATTACATACTCGAATATCTTATCTTTCATATTACACCAAACAGCCCAAGGCGTTGTAACTGGTGCTGTGCTTAATATAATATGTAAAATATTTATTTTAAATATAAATTATATTTCAAAATACACTCTATATACAATATGTTTTTTCCCTAGTACTATTACCTCAATCTAAATGATAGCGGAGGATTTGATTCTATTTAGCGTTTCGCTTACATAGATTGGACGGCTGTAGACCGAAGTAGTTGTAAGGGGGTTCTAAATCATAAAACAGAACGGTTAACCAGAAGGTTTACTACGTTTGATTCAAATATAAATGATTCAATGGCTATAATTTGAAAATGGTATTAAGCATGGAATGACTATCGATGAAGAAACAGAAAGATTGATTCTGAAAACATCAGTATAATTTATTAGGAAGATTGGTTGATATAATTAATTACTTAATGGACTATGAATAAGTTCGTGCGGTTTTTTTTCGAAATTTGAAACTTTATTGACGTAAAATGGTTACAAATTTAATATTCAAAGTATTGTCCATCGCTTACTACTACTTTTTCCCATCTTTCTGGCAATTCACGGATTCCCTTTGTGAAAAATTCGGTCGGTTTTGCCGCAATCCACGAATCGATCCATTTTTTGACTTCATCGTAATTACGGAAGTGCTGGTCAGCCAGGCCATGTTGCATCGATCGGAAGAGATAGTAATCGGATGGCGCAAGGTCTGGACTATACGGCGGGTGGGGTAGGACATCCCATTTGAGCGTTTCTAAGTATGTTTTGACCACTTGTGCAACATGTGGCCGAGCATTGTCATGTTGCAAAATAACTTTGTCCTGTCTATCGGCGTATTGCGGCCGTTTTTCTCGCAGTGCTCGGCTCAAACGCATCAATTGTCGTCGGTAGACATCCCCCGTAATGGTTTCATTCGGTTTCAGTAGCTCATAATACACAACACCCAGCTGGTCCCACCAGATACACAGCATAACCTTCAGGCCATGAATATTCTGCGCCGACGTCGATGTTGAAGCATGGCCAGGGTATCCATACGTTGCCCGACGTTTTGGATTGTCGTAATGGACCCACTTTTCATCGCCAGTCACAATTCGATGCAAAAAACCCTTTCTTTTGTGCCGTTGAAGCAGTTGTTCGCATGCCATAAAACGGCGTTCAACGTCTCTTGGCTTCAATTCATACGGCACCCAATGGCCTACCTTTCGGATCATTCCCATGGCTTTTAAACGTTTGGAAATGGTTGATTGATCAACTCCCAAAGTTTTTGCAACCTCTTCTTGCGTTTGAGCCGGATCTTGATCGAGCAATTCCTCCAATTCGGTATCCATGAACTTTGGCGGCGCACCCTCGCGTTCTTCGTCTTCCAAGCCAAAATCACCACTTTTAAAGCGTGCAAACCACTTCTGGCACGTTCGCTCAGCTAGAGCATGCTCACCATAAACTTCCACCAAGATACGATGACTTTCGGCTGCTTTTTTCTTCATATTAAAAAATTCCCCTCAAAAACACATTATTTGGCACGAAATTCGACATTTTCAAGTGTGGTAAAAATATTGTTGTTTACGCTTCAAATAAAAAGCTTATACTGACGTTTGTGCCTTACGACAGTAGCTCTCCAATGAATGTTTGGAAATGTGGATCGATGGAATAATAATCAAGTTACGCCATCTGTTGTAAAACCGCAAGGAACTTATTCATAGTCCTATTAGCTTTTTGAGGCCATGTAGAGTCTCTTGATCCAAATCAAATTGGAAATTACGGCAATTTTATTGGTCTATTCAAATTATTATCGAAATATTATTTCATATTCCGTTACCAAGTCGCATAAAGAATCTCTATTCAAGCCCGCAGATACAACATCAGCTTATTTTATTGATGTCACAAGCTATTCAATGAGGTTATAGACTAACTAAACTAAGTATGTACTATGCTATAATGCTGGATTGCGCAAGAGACATTAGTCGGGTCGAACAAATGTGTATTATATTAAGAATCTGGAATGAATAACGCATGCCAAAGATGTGGGAAATTGGAATAATTTGCCCTCTACATAAAAAAGGAGACATGTTGATCTGCCCATTATTACCGGCCCATAATTCTTTTGAGCAGCATCTACAAAATATTTTCAAATATTCTAAGCGCTAGATTTAAGCCGCGTGTTAGCTCATTGGTAGCTACTAGGCTGGGTTTTAAGAGGGAAGATCAACGATTGACCAAATTTTCGTACTAAGACAGATTTTAGGAAAGTCTCACGAATACTACATGACATTTTTTCATAGACTTCAGAGCAGCTTATGACAGCATAATTAGAAAACAGCTCTTCTCAGCGATGGCAGAATTCGGTATACCCGATAAGTTAATACGTTTAACACGCTCGACCTTGCAGAATGTGAGGAACGTAGTTAGAGTTCAGAACAATCCGTCGCGAGAGTTCGCCACCCTGAACTGAATACGGGAATGGCTCTCATGTCTCCTCTTTAACATTGCCCTTGAAACGGTTATCAGGGATTCTGCCGTAAACATAAGGAGAACTATTTTCTTTAAATTGGCTCGCTTACTTTATTATTTAGTATAGTCTTCCTGAACATCAATACGCTTGTGCCCATGAGAATTCCATTCCTGAAGTGAGAATCTGGAAGGACTACAAAATACGCTTCCACAGTTGTTATTCCCTCTTCATTTGATGAAAAACGCTTTCCACGCTTTTGGTTTTGGTCTGGAAACATATGGAAGTCACTAGGGGCCGAATCTGGTAAATACCGTGAATGCTCCGACAATTCGAACTTTAATTCATGCACTTTAGGCATTGTTAAATTGCTCTTGTGACACGGAATTTTTTTTTCTTTTTCAAACCGGGTCAATTTCCCGAAATTTTTCCTCCAGCTAGTTTAATAGGTTACACTAATATTCAGAATTTATTGTTTTATATTCAGAATTTATCGTTTTATTGCTTGGAAATCCACAAACAAAATTCGTTCAGAATTCCAAAAACCTGACGCTAACACCTTCCAGGCCGATTTCTGGACACGAACTCATTTCGAAGCCGAAGAGCCAGGTTCACACCACTCTTAAGCCTCTTGTTTCGATTTTTGATACATAATGATAAATCTTCGCACAAAATCCACTTTATCCTTTCAAAATAACTCTGAGAGTTGAGAAAGTCGCATTCGAAAGTGTTTTTGTTCAATTGTTAGAGAATGCGGCACCCATTCTGCACACAGCCTTCTGAAACCCAATACTTCAGTCAAAATATTGCTTACACTGCCCAGTATTCTACATACTGTACTAATTAATGCCGAAAATCCTCATACATTTTCAACATTCCTTCATATGAACTGTGGTACCAACACAACAAACAAATTTAGGCTAGTAGAAATGCCCTCTCTTATCGAACCCAAAACTTATTAAACATTTTAGTATTGTGGATATGTGTATGATGTGTGTTAATTGTTTCGTAAAATATTTTGTAATTGGTTACTGTGTTAACATACCTAGTTATTAACATAACCTATTCAATGCTACATAACGAATAGGCTGAAAAGTTCCCAACCTAGCAAAGAAGCCACTTTTTTTGTTCAAAACTAGCTTTACTCATCAACGTGATTTCCATCAAAAAGAACGCAATTATTCCAACGCCACTTTGACATTTCAGTACCACTTCTGTAGAACGATTTATTTTTTGCTTCAAAATAGGCCACAGTTTCAACGATAACTTCTTCATTCGAGCGAAATTTCTTACCGGCGAGGTTTTTTTAGGTCTGCGAATAGCCACTAGTCGCTGGTAGCCAAATGTATATCATGGATGTACCAGCGATTCGAAGTTCAATTAATGTAGTTTGCCATTGCTTTGATTGACTTGAGACGTTCTTGTTTTTGGACAACAGTTAGCAAACGCAAAACTCACTTTGAACAGAGCTTTCTCATGGTCAAATGTTCATGCAATATATAAACTCACGCAACATCAGTTTTTGATCATTCAAAACGATTTTGTAGATTTGTTTGATGTTGTCTGGTGTTACCGCCTTATTTGAACGCCCACTGCTTTGTGCATCATTGGTGTCTCTACGACCACGTTTGATGTCAGCAAACCATCGTTTTATTGTTGTTTCTGATGGAGCGAAACACAATAATTCATGGACTTATGAGTAGAATATCATGCAATTTAAGCACCTGTCTTTTAAAGGTTCGTATTAACTGAAAAAGACCGGAATGCAATAATACTAGTACCTGGACTTTTCAGCCCATGTGTTATTTTTATATTATATATTTTCGTATTGTGTGATATAGTTTGGTTTGTCAGCGAGTTCCTTGGCACTTGCTTGCAAGCTAACTAACTAGTTTGTAAAAACTGAAAAACTTGCAATGAATTTCGTTGTAATAATATAAAATCCTGCATTGTCCTTCTTTTGCTTTTCAGAATTTAATAGGACGATGCAGAGCTGTTTTTATTTTAAATACACAAATAATATATCGACGGCAGAGACGAGGTGTAAATGTTTAAAATGTGTTCGTAATTCAATATCCGCACTGTTCTCAGATAACACAGAATTTTTAAATACATCATTTCGTAATAAAGAATTCTATCAGGTAGAATTTTATAATACAGGATTTTATCAGCCAGAATTTGGAATACAGAATATTGTACCGTACAAATTTGGTACCAAACCTGTATATCCAGCGTATTACATATACTGATTATATTTTAGATAAAAAATTTAACCAAAGAGCATTTGCAATGCTATAAACTAATTTTTGCTTTACATAACAGGTTAACGCATCCCAACGTCGTATAACTCTTGGAGATATTTGAAGACTAATCGAAAGTTTAGTTGGTAATGGAATTGTAAGTAATAAATCTTGAATCTTAATATTTTCTGGGTAGATTTTGTCTTCTTGATTTTCGTTGCTACCTAAATGAATTTCGGCAATTTCCAAAGCTTACATCAGTATTTGTTTCTATAAGGATCAATCTCACACCAATAAAAAACTCGAAGGTCCAACGAAGGACAATTCTTTCTCCACTGGGTTTTGGCCGAATCCACCCTACCGTCAAAATCTATTACTACAGTATCATCCCCATAAAATGTTGGAAGGAGTTTTAATCTGTTAGAATAACTAATTGAGCTTAAGGCTTTTTTCACTTGATCTTTCCAACGAAGAATAGAGTTCGTATTTCCGGTGTACCACTAGGAAATCGAGTACGTGTCGCATTTAAATCCATTTTGGTGGTATGACCTAATTTGCTCGACTCAACACTCCAAGTGACGTTTCTACAACACTCATACAGTTGAAATATTATGTGCATGGCTTCTCAGTGTTGTTACTTGATTACAACATATTTTTCCTATTGTTTTCGCGTACAATAAATCAAAATTTGATATTTATCGTGAATACTTAACAATATAAGTCAATTTCGGCTTAGAAACGCAATACACAAAATTACGATAATTTGTGACTGACAATCAATGTGACTGACAATCAAAACAATAATATCAGCCAAAGTCTACAACTCATTCTGAACAAAATGACTATACTTGAAAAATCATTTTCAAACATGAATGAGAGAGTGATCAAATTGGAAAGTAGTAACAAAAAAACTACTTCCAAACCTAAAAGAAGATAATGGCCAATACAATTAAAATTATGTCATGGAATGCAAATGGACTGCTTAAACGTCAAGCTGAGTTACAAGCAATCCTAGACATAAATAAAGTAGATGTGTGCCTAATATCAGAAACACATCTAACTAATCAATCGTACATTAAATTTCGAGGCTATAAAACATATCACACAATTCACCCAGAAAATACTGCAAAGGGTGGAAGTGCAATAATTATAAAAGAAAATATATATCATCACGAAGAAAACAAATTTCAAGCAGAAGATATACAAGCAACTATGTTAAGTATTAAAACTAAAAATCAAAATATTACCATAGCTAGCTTATATAGTCCCCCAAAACACAATATCAAACAAGAACGTTACTTTGAACTATTCAGAGCTGTTGGAAATCGATTCATCATAGGTGGTGATTATAACGCTAAACACACACATTGGGGATCGAGACTCACAACAACAAAAGGAAAAGAATTGCTAAATGCAATACAAACATACAAGTGTGACGTAATTTCTACAGGGAAGCCCACCTACTGGCCCACTGATCCTAACAAAGTTCCAGATCTAATAGACTTTTTCGTCACCAAAAACCTAGGAAGTAATTATATGCAAATAGATGAAATCTTAGAGTTAAACTCAGACCATTCGGCAATAGTATTAACACTAAGCGAAACTATAATTTCTAAGCCAACAAATCCAACTTTAGTCAACAAAAAAACGGACTGGGAAAGCTTTAGAATAACATTGGAAAATAGAATTGAACTAGCGGTTCCACTACAAACCGAAGAACAACTGGACCTTGAGGTGGAAAAACTAGTCAACGATATACAGTATTCAGCATGGGAAAATACACCTGAAGTCAAAAGAAAACTGAAAGGCAATTGCTATCCTAAAGAAATAGTAGAGCTTATTTCAGAAAAAAGAAAAGCGAGAAAAAAATGGCATCAAACCAGAAACCCGCGGGATAAAACAATACTGAATAATTTAACATCACAATTAACAAATGAAATTAGGCAGTTAAAAAATGACTCTATAAGTGACTTTCTTCGTGAGCTTACTAACGACTCCAGTACTGAATATTCGCTTTGGAAGACTACAAAAAATCTAAAGAGACCAATCATACAAACACCTCCAATTAAAAATGTGGATGGAAGCTGGGCCAGAAATAATGAGCAAAAAGCAACAATATTTGCAAATCATCTTGAAAACATATTTCAACCAAATGCAGCTAATGACATTAATCCCTTACCATACATTGCAGAACAAATGGACGGGATAATACCATTCGTCACTCCGGCTGAAGTCAAAAAAGAGATCAAGAGTAATATCAACCCTAAGAAAGCACCTGGCTTTGATCTTATCACTGGCCAAATACTAAAAGAACTTCCAAAAAAAGCGTTAATGAAAATAACCAACATAATTAATGCATCACTTCGGTTACAATATGTTCCACAACTTTGGAAAGTTGCCGAAGTTATAATGATACCAAAGCCAGGGAAGCCGCCACATGAAACAACCTCATATCGACCAATATCATTGCTGCCGATTATGTCAAAGTTGTTCGAGAAACTTCTCTTGAAAAGGTTAAAACCAATTATCGAAGAGAAACACCTTATTCCTGATCATCAGTTTGGTTTCCGAAATCAGCACTCTACAATTGATCAGGTACACCGAATCACCGACATAATTGAAAAGGCGATAGAAGAGAAAAAAGTTTGTTCGACAATATTTCTGGATGTTGCACAAGCTTTTGACAAGGTTTGGCATGAAGGATTAAATCATAAATTACAAATACTTCTTCCTGCTCAATACTCAAAAATTTTAAAATTATACAAAACAGAACGTTACTTCAGAATAAAACAAGAAGACACCTATTCTGACCTGAAAAAAATTCAAGCGGGAGTACCACAAGGAAGTGTACTAGGACCAATCCTATATCTCCTATACACTAGTGATATCCCTACATTTACAAATAATACCGTTGCTACGTTTGCTGATGACACTGCAATAATGGCCACTGGTGAAAACAACATTGAATCAACAGAAAAATTACAAACAGCCATTACTGAGATACAGCGCTGGACAGTCAAATGGCGTATAAAACTCAACGAAACCAAATCTGTGCACGTCGACTTCACTAATAAAAGAATCGACCATAAACCAGTATACATCAATCAACAAATCATTCCGTACGAGAATTCAGCGAAATATCTTGGCATGACCCTTGACGCAAAACTCAGGTGGAAACCGCATGTCAAGAAAAAACAAGAAGAGTTGAAAATGAAGTACAGAAAGATGTACTGGCTATTGGGTAGACATTCTGCCTTGTCAACATGCAACAAGCTGCTCTTGTATCAGCAAGTCCTTAAGCCAATCTGGACTTATGGTATTCAGCTCTGGGGATGTACCAGTCAAAGCAACAGAATGATCATTCAACGATTTCAAAATAAAGTGCTCCGTGCTATTGTTAATGCTCCGTGGTACATCAGAAATGACAATTTACATAAGGATTTGGATGTTGAAATTGTCGACAACGTTATCAAAAAGTTTGCGCAAAGTCATGAACAACGACTTCAACAACATGTCAACATTGAGGCCCTCCAGCTCCTCGAAAACGATGACTTAACCAGAAGATTAAAACGAGTGAAACCATTTGAACTTGTGTAAAAAATAGTGAACTATCTATATACAATACATAATAAATAAACCAGTCACAAACAAAAGTAGTGACCAAAACATTTACAGAAACAAAAAGTGCATATATCATAGGATAAGTACTTTGTAATTTTAACCGTATCAAATTAAGTCAAATTCAAATAGCTTATTAGTATTTGTGTTAGATTGCTATATAATAAATACACCAATAGGTGTTTAAAAAAAAAAAAAAAAAATTTTTTTTAATACTAAACGTCAGACTCAGTGTTGCCAGAACCAATCGCAGCAGCGTAAAAAAAAAAAAAAAAAAAAAAAAAAAAAAAAAAAAAAAAAAAACATTTTTCTAATAGCGGTCGCCCCTCGGCGGGCAATGGCAAACCTCCGAGTGTATTTCAGCCATGAAAAAGCTCCTCATAAAAAATATCTGCCGTTCGGAGTCGGCTTGAAACTGTCGGTCCCTCTATTTGTGGAACAACATCAAGACGCACACCACAAATAGGAGGAGGAGCTCGGCCAAACACCTAACAGAAGTGTACGCGCCAATTATTTATTTTTATTTTTTATAACACCGATGCAGATAGCGTATGTAAAGAACTGTAAGACGTCCAGCGAGGCATGGAATACTCTTCGTGATATTCATAGGCCAAAAAGACCTGTACACAAAGACACTTTATTTAAGCGTTTACTTGGAATGCTTATAAAAGAGTGCGTTCTACAATATTTGTGTAAATTTACTTCATTGGCTGAAAAGCTAGAAGGAATAGGAGTTAGTATCCAAGAATAATTTTTCGTTATAATGCTTCTCGCAAGCTTGCCAAAATCCTTTTAGAATTTTGGTTGTAGCATTAGAATCTCGTAACAAATTACCCAAGTTTAGTGCTATAAAGATAAAGTTAATAGAAGAAGGAGAAGGTCATAATTCTAGTAGTGTGGAAAACACCGAAAGTAGCGTGTAAGCATTTATGGTTCGAGAAAATTCCAGCAAGTTGCGTAGTTCGACGAATTCAAGATCAAACGAAGTAGGCATCGAAGCAAGCAATATCACAAGCAACAGCAACAGCAGAAACAATACCAACAAGAACAAGCGACAAAATTTAAAATGCTACAGTTGTGGCAGGACAGGCTACTTCGCTGCACAGTGCAGAGAAAAACAAAGCATGCAAAAGCAAAATAAGAGCGACAACAGCAACAATAACAATAAAAGCAATGGAATGTTTGCGGCAGTTAAAGAGAATTTGCTACATTCCGATGCTTGGTGCATCGACAGCGGAGCGTCATCACATTTATGTTGCGATCGAAGTAAGTTCTGTGAATTTGAGAAGTATGAAGAAAATATCATACCTGCCGGTAACAACAAAATGCATGGAACTGGCAGAGGAATTGTTCGGCTGAAAACGAACATGTTCGACGTCACACTTGTTGAAGTTTTATTTGTGCCGGGTCTGAAATATAATTTTATATCAGTTTCTAAGGCCGTAAATAGTGGATACGTAGTAGAATTTAAAGGTAATGCAGCAAAAATCAGAAATAAAAGTGGAGGAATGATTATAAGTGCAAACAAGGCAAGTGACCTATTTATATTTGAGCCAAATAAACACAATTTGTTTTTTGCAAGGAAAAACGATGAGGCTATGAAATGGCACGCTCGATACGGTTATTTGAATTTTAGAAGTCTTCATGATTTAAATAATAAACAAGCAGTCCACTCATCTGGTAGTTTGACCTGCAAAGTTTTGCGGGACTTTTGAAACTGGATAATTTTTATTGATTTGGGCATGCTCTTTTCGAATTCCAAATTTTCTACCTCCTATCTGCGACGCTATCGCCGCCATATTGCAAAAGTGGCGCTTAAAAACAGGTTTTTTACAATATCTCCATTCCGACGCATTTTATGAGAAAAACAAAATTAAACTAGAGATAATTTCCTACATTTTATGTTATTACGATTTTTTTGTAAAACCAATAGTTTTTGGCGTATGAACGCCACAGAGTACATTTTAACATGCGTTTTCGAAAACAACTCATTTCCACACCACCTGGAGGTAGAGTAAGCGGCGCGTTTTTTTTTATCGTGGTGTCCCTTGTAGGCCTAATCCACATGTGATGCGCACTTTCGAAAATTTAGCGCCTACGTTTTACTGTTCCTGATGAACCAGGCGTTGCAGGTTCGTCTTGGGCACCGATCAAGACGTCGCAGACTGAAATCTCGTCCGCATCATCTGCGATATGATTATCAGACTGATCACAATCCTCTTCGTTGTCCGTTTCATCAAACGTCTGCTCTAAAATAGTCGCAGTTTCTTCTCCTTCATCGTAACCCAATTGCACTTGAGAACTTTTACAAGCACCACTACAATTTGGGCATATAACGGAGTATTTTAACCCAGCTTTACTGCATCCACAGGCCTTCTGACATCCCTTTTTACATTTACAAGAAATAAGTTTTAACAAGGATTCTGGAGCTGGGGGCTCGAGTGTCGTAACAGAAACTAACCCATTTTTGTTTCTGTTCTATCCCCATTGTTCTGCATTTTGTTCATTCCCGTACCACTGCTGAACTTGGTGATAGGTTTGGAATAAATGCTGTCGTGCTGCTGCCTCTGTTGGTGGTAGGGACGCAATATTAAATTTATTTTTATATGCTGATTTTGTCAAGCATGCATATCTGTACTCATTTAAAGACATGGTTATCTTACTTTTCACATCACTGTAACCGTATAATTCAAGAAGAAAACGTTCTCCTGCTTTATTAATAATCTCTGGATCGACGTTAGAATTTTTAAATACCTGAATAACCTGGTTTAAATTAGGATTTTTTCGGAGTACATTAATGAATTTCATTTTTCCTTGATAAAAGAGTGCACATGTTGTATCACAGCCACTGAATGGAATATATTTGTTGAGTAATTTTACCTTTTCCTGGTTTGAAAAGGACACGTTTGATCGCGTACATAGAGCTGTCAAAAGAATAAGAAGATCTATATCTTCGGTGCCGAACGCTGGTGAAACACGTATTGCGGTATTGATGATTAGCGTATCCGCATCTTTCGTGGCTTGTGAGACCATGAAATTCTTAGCTTCAAATTTTGTTTTCAACATTTTAATGAGACCGTCCTTGTTCGCATCATTTCCTAGAAATTTATCTTGTGACACAGTTGGAATCATTATCTCATAAAAAAGTATGTCGACTGAAGCAGTTATTCGTGATCGTCGGGATCGCTCCGCCAATTTTTCGATTTCATTCCCGCCAAAAGTTTAGCTTTATTGTCATTTCTATTAACACTTGATTTACGAAAAGTCTCCAATCCTTTTTCCGTCACTTCAATTGTTTCATTTTCTAATAATGGATTATCACAAATAAAACAATTTCTTTCATCAGAAGCCATGACTCTAAAAACACAAACTACACTGTAAAACGATAGACGTATACTGATGACTCAGTCTAAACTAGATACTTCTCTTCAGTTCTACCCACAGATGTTTCGTTGAAGGTCGAGAGAGAAAGGGACCCTTCAACAAAGGCGACACATTACCCTTATACCTGCTTTTCTAAAACCTGCTAAAGTAGAAGATTATTGTAGAGAAATATACGAAAAAACGTGGTGGTGTAGGTGAATATTACTTTGTGGCGCTGGTACGCCAAAAACTTTCGATTTGTTGAAAAAATTGTAATAACATAAAATGTAGGAAATTATCTCTAGTTTAATTTTGAATGTACATATATGTATGTTTTTCTCATAAAATTCGTCGGAATGGAGATATTGTAAAAAACTGTTTTTAGGCTCCATTTTTTCAATATGGCGGCGCTAGCGTCGTAGATACGAGGTGGCAAAGTTGAAATTCGAAAAGAGCATGCCAAAATCTATAAAAATTACCTAATTTGAAAACTCCTGGAAAACTTTCCAGGTAACTCCCTTTATTTTTACCAAATGAGTGGACTAAAGTGGTTCGAGGAAGGAGTTTCAGTATGCCAGCAGACATTAGTTGTAGGTTGTGCATGACCAGTAAATGTAACCAGAGACCGTTTAGTAAATCAGATAGCCGAGCAGCTGATATATTGGGGTTGATTCGCACAGATTTGTGCGGTCCCATGAGGCATGAATCAATTGGTGGTGCGAAGTACATATTGACGTTCATGGACGATAAGACGCGATATATGTTTTTACAGGGTGGGCCATATAGCGTTTGCTTTTTGAACCACTTATTTGTTTGAGAATGGTAACACAAATGACATGTCAAATGTGTTCATAATTTACGTAAAGGTTTGACATTTACGAAATGGGACGCTATACGCTTGAACAAAATTGGAAAATATTGAAAACCTATCTCCAAAGTGGTGAGTCTTCTTGTTCTTTTCTGATCGGTGTCTACGTCAATAAGCAAAATTGTCGGATTTGGGGCTCAGAAAATCCACCCGTTACTGTAGAGAAGCAAATGCATCCACAACGAGTCACTGTTTGATGTGGTTCTTGGTCTGGCGGCATCATCGGTGCAACTTGTTACACTGCCAAAGTTACACTCGATTTTTTGGCTCCCGTTTTTGAAAACCGAATAATCAGCCGAAATTCCGATATCAATTGGCCGCCTCGGAGCTGTGATTTAAGCCCGTTGGACTATTTTTTGTGGGGAGCCGTTAAGGACAAATGCTATGCGAACCATCCAGAGACGATTGATGCTTTAAAACATGAAATCGAAGTTGCCATTTATGAATTTGGAGCCCAAACAATCGAAAATGTGCTTAAAACTTGGGTTGATCGAATGGCCTACTGTAAAGCCAGTCATAGCAGTCATTTGAACGATATTATTTTTCATTCATAAATCACAATGTTCAATCTTCAAATAAAAAAAAAAGTTTAAAAAAATATTGATTAGTTTGTTTTTATAGCCGATTCAAAAAGCAAATTTTACATGGCTCACCCTATATATTTCTTAACCCTAGAACACACACCCAGAAAATACCACGTAAACACACACCCGGGATATGTTTGTACCCAGGACCTTATTTTGCGGTTTTTTAATGCTTATTCAACCGATTTCTATGATTTTTTTTTTTTGAAGTGTATATTTTAATATATAACAAGTATTTTGTCTTTTGTTTCATTCGAATATTCCTACTGGTTCCAGCGATATGGGCAAATAGAGTCGGGACATGCAACAGTGGATTTTTGTTTTTGTTGTTGTCCTGATAAATGCAAAACAAAATAATATAATTTATAATAATATACTTGTAGAGTAACAACGAATACACATTTTGGTTTTTATTTCATTGAAATATTCTACCTGGTTCAAAAGATATGTGCAAAAAGGTCGCGCAAGGTATGGGTACGTAGGTAGCAAATACACTGGTATAACTGGTTTTTGTATTTTATATGCAGCTGCAAGGGTTGTTTTCACACGAGGTGTTTTTATAAATGCTGCCTGTTGATATTTTCATTATTGTTTGGTGCTCAAAAGTGTAAGAAGTGAAAATATAAGTGAAAATAAATATAACTGAAACTATAAATAACTGGATACGAAATGACTTCAAGAAGAAACAAATATTTATCAAGTGCAGCACATACAATAGAAGGTAAAAAATGTAAAATAAGCAACAATGTAAACATATACTAATTTTTTTTATTATGCAGGCTAACTGAGGAACAGCGAGAATCATATATAGAATCTTTATTTGATGAAATTTGTGACGATGACGCTCCCTATGACTTTGACTCAGAAGATGAAGAAGAAATTCAATTCAATGACATTGAAATTGCTGATGACGATGCTGAAGTTTCGCAAAGTGCCGCAGAAGTATTACCTGATTATGCGGACTATGAGGATGATGAAGAAGACGATGAAGAAGAAGAAGTGGAAGAAAATAATGAATTACCTGCTAGTGGCGAAAAATTTGTTGCACGTGATGGTACTGAGTGGATGAAAGAACCAAATGTAAGTCGTCAGGTACTCAGACAAAATATTATAAGAGAACGTTCTGGACCAGCTAGATGCACTGAAATATTGTCAATAGAGCAAACATTCAAATGTTTCATGAACGTTGAAATGGCTGATATAATTATGCGCCACACAAATAAGTTAGCAAAAGAAACTTATAATGCTTACAACAATGCGCATTCAAACACAACTCCTAAGTCATGGACGCCTGTGTCAATAACAGAGCTGTATGCATTTTTTGGCATACTTATTATGACTGGTGCGAACCATAGCAATGGAGAACATGTTCGAGATTTATGGAGCGTCAAAAACTATCCTTTATATCGCGCCACAATGGGAGTCAACCGTTTCTGTTCGATATTGCGGTTCCTAAGATTTGACGATAAAAACACTCGTGCAACACGCTTACTAACTGATAAAGCAGCACCGATCAGTGAGTTGTGGACGATGATGAACAATAATCTTGCTGCACATTACAAGCCCAGCTCATGCTTGACGATTGATGAGCAATTATTTCCTTACCGTGGACGCACACGGTTTACGCAGTACATACCGTCAAAACCTGCTAAATATGGTGTCAAGGTTTGGTGGATTTGCGATGCCACAAATGCATATCCACTGCATGGACAAATATATACTGGCCAAGCAGAAACTGGTAGGGAAACGAACCAAGGCGAACGAGTGGTGAAGGATTTGTCTGCCAAATACCAAGGAAGTGGCCGAAACATTACAATGGACAATTTTTTTACGACCTTGCCAGTTGCAGAACTGCTTCTCACCTGGAAACTCACGATCGTTGGAACTTTGCGCAAAAACAAATCATATATTCCTCAAGAAATGAAGCAGAACAAAAACAGGACAATTGGTTCAACGACATTTGGCTTCAAAAATAATGTGACAATGTGCTCTTATGTTCCCAAAAAAAATAAAGCAGTAATTTTGCTTTCGACCATGCATAATGATGCTGAAATAGCTGACAGTGGGAAACCTGAAATAATTGAATATTATAATCGTACCAAAGGTGGTGTTGATCGAATGGACCAAATGTTTGCGGAATATCCAACACAAAGACAAACAAAACGATGGCCACTAGCGATGTTCTTCAACATGTTGGACATTACAGCTCTTGCAGCCTACATTGTCTACGATTTGAATAACCCTATGTTGCCTTGGAGAACAAACAACAAGCGTAAGCAAATCCTGCGCAGCTTGGCTGAAGCATTGTGTATGCCAATTATTGAAGCCAGAGCCATAAATCGTCAAGTGACGCGAAATTTTTCGACTAAAATTGCTATTGAAGCATATTTCAACCGACCGCTGGAATCAATGGTGTCAACAGCAGCATCAACATCTGCCGCAGCGCGCACGCCAAAACCTGTGTCCGGATCTTACTATGTATTTATGTTACGCACAAGAGGAAAAACGCCGTAGAAAAACCAGAAAGCTGTGCGCCAAATGTAAGAAGCCAATGTGTCTTGAACATTCGGTCACATCAACAAATTGCTCTATTTGCCATGATTTTCCTTAGATATAAGATGCATTTTTATAATAAAAGTCAATAATATAATGTGTGAAATGAATATTTTTAATTTTTTAAATAAAAAAATAATATAAAAAATGTTTTTTTTTATTATTATGAGGATTTTTACTATTGGGGTACAAACGTATCCCGGGTGTGTGTTTACGTATATAATGTGTTTGGAAGGCTGTAGCTCCTGAACCAATGGTCCGATCTAGTTCAAATTTTGAATTTAAACTCAAAACTAAATAATCTTCCTAGATCCGAAGTTGGCGGTATAGAGGTATAGCGGTTCAAAAGTTACAACACTTCAAAGTTGAAGTGGATACATTTGTACCCGGGTGTGTGTTCTAGGGTTAAAGCATAAAGATGAGGTGCTTCATAAATTTCACGAATTCAAACAAATGGTTCCATGTAAACTCAGAAGATATTTAAAATATTGCGTAGCGATAATGACACCGAATTTGTGAATGGTGAATTTAACAAATTTTTAAAAGAGCATGGAATTGTTCGACAGCTAACAGTGCCCTACACGCCACAGCAAAACGGCGTAGCGAGAAGGCAAAAAAACAAATTTAAACCAAAAGGCAAAGAGTACATAATGGTAGGGTACTCTGAAACCTCAAAAGCATATAGATTTTTTGACAAACAAACAAAACGAGTGATAGTAAGTAGAGATGTCTATGTTGTTGAGTTAGAATCTGCGAAACAACATAACGAATATGTTAAAGTTGATAAAAGTATTCAAGAGTATCCAATTGCGTTTGATATAGGTTCTTATGATAATGATTTGCAGCAGCATGATACGAATTCAGATATAGCCGATACAATTTGCAAAAATGAGGAAAATAACGATCCACATACTGAACATTTGGCAGCAGCCAAGCGAATGTCACGATACTTGAATGCAACACAAGATAAAAAGCTTAGGTATCAGCGAATGGGTAAAAACATCGAATGTTTTGTTGATGCAGACTAGGGTGGAGACAGTAGCGAGCGAAAATCTAATACGGGTTATGCATTTATGCTGGCTGGTGGCGTTTTTTTATATGTAGCGAAGAAACAAGCAACGGTAGCCCTCGGCAGCACTGAGGCCATATACAGGGTTGGCCATATTAAACTGACCCATTGAGTAACCCTATAACTTTTTACTGTAATTTCAGATCAGCTAATGACATACCGCGTTGGAAGCGTCAGTCGAAGGAGATTTATACCATGAAACAGTACACCCCAATAGAACGCGCTGAAATTGTTCAGCTGTACATTCAAAATTCCTTCTCGATTGTAAAAACGCAACGTGCGTGGAGAAAAAAAAATAAAGTGAAAAGTGCGCCGTCAAAGAACGCAATCAAGCAAATGCACAAAAGATTTTTGTCTTCCGGCACTGTGGCTAATACCCGACGTCCAAATAAAAAGCGGCCAAGACGATCTAACGAAAATATCGCGGCCGTACGAGCCAGTATCGAGTCATCGCCGCGAACGTCAGGTAATCGTCGTTCTGCTCAGTTGGACATCCCTCGGACCACTCTACGACGTATCATTCGTTTGGATTTGGGGATATTCCCGTACAAAATACAACTAAATCAACAACTGTTGCCGGCCGATAAGCCTCGTCGCTTGGAATATGCCAATTTTGTCGTCCGAATGGCCCAAACTGATGAGGATTTTTGGCATCAAATCATTATGAGTGATGAGGCCCATTTCTCCTTGAACGGAACCGTAAATAAGCAAAATTGCCGTTTCTACGCCACTGAAAACCCTCAAATTATTGAAGAGGTACCTCTCCACGACCAAAAAGTTACAGTCTGGTGTGGCATTTGCGCTGATATGGTCATTGGGCCGTTCTTCTTTGAAAATGGTCAACACCAACCATTGACCGTCAATCAAGAGCGTTATCGGGCCATGATAACCGATTTTGTGATGCCGATTGTTCGTGAAAATGGTATGGAGCACTTCTGGTTTCAGCAAGATGGCGCACCACCACACACAGCACGAGCCACCGTCAACTTATTGAAGACTTTGTTCCCTGGCCGTTTGATATCAAAAAGCGGCGATTTTGACTGGCCGCCACGATCACCGGATTTGACGCCACCGGACTTTTTTCTTTGGGGCTATTTGAAATCTAAGGTTTACGTCAACAAGCCAAAGACACTAGGCGCACTTAAGGCCAATATCCGACGGGAAATAGCCGCCATATCGGCCGAGACGCTGGCCAAAACTATGGAAAACGCCGAAAAACGGGCACATTACGCTATACGAGCTAAGGGCGACCACTTGCGCGATATCATATTCAAAAAGTGATGTAAACGAATCTCCTTGAACTAAATTAAATGTTTTTCACAATGAAACACAAAAAAATGTTTCTTTTTCCATATTTTTTTAATAATCACATGGGTCAATTTAATATGGCCAACCCTGTATATGGCACTTACAGCTTAATTGAGACAATTTTTGAGTGAAATTAATTTCATTTGCCCCAAAGCAAATGAAGATAATCTAAGTGCCATTAATTTTGTGAGAAACCCTGTATATAACTCGAGGAATAAACACAACTACATACGATATCACTACATAAGGGATGTCTATCGAGGAGGCGAAATTGAACTTAAATATTGCTGCTCTAATGAAATGATTGCTGAGATATATATGTATATGTATGATACTTTATTTGGATCCAAATATAAGTCGTTAGACATATAGTATATATCATCCAACATAAAGGAATTTGTAATAATGAAGTCAAAGGTATTAGGTGGTTTAATTATAATAATCCCGAAAAGCAGCTCTACTTAATTATTGCCACATAGTTCGAAACTTTTTACAAAACGCGTTATTCTTTATCAATTTGTCAATTATTTAATATTTCTAAGTGCAATATTAGTTATAAATTGCGTACTTGTTGTATAATATGTATGTAATATTTTACTGGCTATAATCTGCCGCCATTTAATGTTAATTACTCCTCTTTGGGATGTAATAAATAATAATAATAATCATGTGTAAAAAACACCAAACAGAGTTAACTTTTGGGCAAATTTATTTTATTTCCTTCAAAATATGACCCGTCTGAAGCAACACACATGTGCCAACGTTTAACCCAGTCTTCCATGCGCCCCTGGTAAGCCGACGAAGGGATGGCCTTCAGCTCTTTCGTCGCATTCTCTTTCATCTACTCTATCGACAAAAATCTCCTTCCAGGAAGTGGTAATTTCAACTTGGGAATCAAGAACAAGTCGCACAGGGCCATATCAGGTGAATACGGTGCTTGCACGATGGTGTTCACTTGGTGTTTGGTCAAATAATCCAGCACATTTTGGGCTCGATGCGATGGCGCGTTATCATCATGCAAAATCCAAGAATTGTTTTCCCACATTTCCGGCCGCTTGCGAAATACAACATCTCTCAAACGGAAAGAAGAAAACAGTCAACATCACCTTCTCGGTATTTCCCTTTAGTAAAATCAGCATGATTGCTGACTACTAGATTATTATAGAGAAATACCATTTTTATTCTCCTTAAGGCCAAAACCATTTTTTTAAAGTCATTGTTAAATCCCATTACGGGTTTGGGTTTACGGGGTGGTCCACATGCAGCTACACTTTAAAAAATTTTATAAAACTAGCTGTACCCGGTGCATGTTGCTATGCCAACAATTAAAATATATTTAAGAAAAATAACTTTAAAGAAAAATCAGTACACAAATATTCAATTCATTCTAAGCCATTTTATTGATTTTGTTTATTTCGAAAAAATTGTGACATTACAAAGTTTAGTTTCAATTCGATGTTTATTGAAATGCGGTGGGATACACAATATTTCTGGTTTTTCCATCTGCGTAGACGAATAAATCAGAAGGTTTTCCGACACGTGAGCAAGCCACATAGAGCTGTCCATGTGAGAAACATGGATTCTCCAAATTTAATCCACACACTTGTAACGATTGTCCTTGTGCTTTGTTAATAGTCATTGCGAAATCGAGTCGCACCGGGAATTGTAAACGTTTGAATTCGAATGGCATATATGTCGGGATCATTGGGATACGTAGCAACAGTACGTCTTCGCCTTTGAATTTTCCTGTCAAAATTGTTGCCTCGATAACATTGTTCATCATTTTCTTAACTGAGAGTCTGGTTCCGTTGCAAAGTCGTAGTGGATTTATGTTTCGAAGAATAATGATGGGTACGCCAATTTTCAATGAAAGAACATCCGGCGGCATGCCTGGCAAATCAAGCGAATTCAAGAATTCAGTTGGATAGGTGACAACCTTGTATTGATTCTCCACAGTATCCATGGACTTATATGTTGTCCTTTCACTGGGTATTCCATGCTGAATGGTGAAGTTGATGGTATTGACATCGATGTTTTTGGCTGCTAATATAGCACGCGTACTGAGCCACTGATGGTTTTTTTCGTTTTGTGCAATGTTTGGGAAAACTTTTTGCACCAATTCGTCGATGCTTTCTGTGATCTTACAGAAGTTTGCTGGCAGGGTGATACATTGTGTAGATTCATCAATTTTCATTAGCCCATTTCCAATATCCAATAATTCTTTTGCAAAATTTCCAGCCGATGCATCCCGTTGTAAATAGTTGTACACGCATGTAAGTTTTCAATTTCTGTAATTGACTGATGATTTAAGACATGCATTAAGTTCATCAGTGGATGTTGAATGTGGTATAATGGGCAGTGTATGTCGAAAATCGCCAGACAATAAAATGAGTGCGCCTCCGAAAATCCGTCTGTTTCCTTTCAAATCTCGCAGTGTACGATCAAACGGTTCCAATGCTTTCTTGTGAGACATTGTACATTCACACATCTATGAACATGTCATATTTGTTTCCTCTGTGTAAAAATGCATGGTCATACTAATTTGTATGACAATGGTGGCGAGTGGAGTCAATGAGCATATTCTACAAACCTTCTCCGTGGAAAAATACATATACATATACACCAATTTTTATAATAATCGGTCCAGTAGTTTTTGAGTTCATCGATGACATACAGACAAACATTAATTTTTATATATAAGAAGATGACTAAAAATAATTTATTTCAACTACATCGAACTCTGTCAGACACAATGTAAAAACTAAATATTAAAATCGGTGACTTTGGTTTCGAAGTTGTGAAGGAATTTTAATATCTTGGGGTTATCATTAATCATGACAACAAAATTTCTGCAGAAATCGGCCGCAGAATTCTTATGGCCAACCGGTGCTATTTTTCGCTGTATCAATACCTAAAAAGTCGCCTTCTCGACAGAAAAACAAAGATTTCACTGTATCGCTCAATTATTACTTCCATCTTGCTATATGCTAGTGAAACTTGGACACAGAGATGCGGATAAACAGAAGCTCCTGATTTACGAGAGAGTGGCGGAAGCGCTACAATCAAGAACTGGAAAAAATATATGTGCACCCATTTGTGAAAACCACAATCATGATTAATCAGATTGAGATTGGCATGCCATATAATGCGGGCTAGCACAGATTATCCACCTCAACAAATACTCTTCTGTAAATGCCACAAACAGAGAGGAAGGGGCCACCCGCCGCTTAGATGAATTGACGGTGTAAAAGAAGACGCAGGGTTATTGGCATCTCGGGCATGGAGGACACAGGCACGAAAATGAGACAATTGGAGGCATATGCTACAGCAGGCGAAGACCCGACCAGGGTTGTCCAGCCAACAAGGGTGGACGTATTCATCACCGGTAACTTAGAAAAACATTTTCTTGGTTTTTAGCAGCATCAGAAACAACAGGAGAGTTTTTATCAAACAATGAACTGAAATGAAAAAAAAAATCAATTATTGCACTCACTGAATATTACAACAATTTTGAATTCTTATACGACATTATTAATTAAAAATCTTTACCAAATAACAAACCTTTGAAACACTGGGTTCGCAAGAAAAGGATAATGTTTAATTATGAAGCTATGGATGGGCCTATTGATTCCGCTGAAAGCAGATCCAGAATTGGTTTTTTTATTACAATAGTTAACTTCGTTATACAAGACATTAGCCCAAGATTTATTGCACTCACTGAATATTACAACAATTTTGAATCCTTGTACGACATAAATAATTAAAAATCTTTTCCAAATAACAAACCTTTGAAACACTGTAATTATTTATGTATAGTACTTCAAGATGGATAAAGCAAATGCATAGAGTCTCGTGGGCTTTACAAAAAACTACCACTGTTAGAGCCTAATTTACCAAACTCCATTAGAGACGCTAATCAGATGATTTCATGCACAAATACAAATGAATAGGAATTTATCTATCCGGGTGTTTAGATATCTATTAGAATTATGCTGACTATGTCTGTAAGTACAACTTCCGCAAAAAGAAGTTTTTCTAAGTTAGAAATTGTACATACTACTAAACAGTACAAATCAGGGCCGACTGTCTGATTTAGCAATAATCTCAATCGAAGCAGAATTAGCTGCAAAAATTATTAGGTGCGCAACTAAGTTCTCGCTGTTTTTTTGATGAAAATACAACTTTATTTTTAAAAAATGGTTAGAAGTGAATCAATGAAAGTATTGCCCATCGCTGGCTATTACTTTTCCCTATCTTAATCGGTAAAACTGTTCATCTTTTGAGGCTATCCACGGATCAAGCCACTTTTTGATGTCTTCATATGAATGGAACTGCTGGTCAGCTAGACCAAGTACCATCGATCGGAACAGGTGATGGCGGATGGGGTAGGATTTCCCATTTCAGTGTTTCCAGGTAGGTTTTAACGGGTTTGGCAACGTGAAGCCGAGCGTTGTCATGATGTAGAATCACTTTTTCATGCCTCTCCGCGTATTGCGGCCGCTTTTCGCGCACTGTTCGGCTCAATCGCATGAATTGAAGTCGATACCGACCCCCAGTGATGGTTTCGCTTGGTTTTAACAGTTCATAATAAATAACACCAACTTGGTCCCACCAAATACATAGCATAGCATAGAAGCATGACCGGGCAGTCCCAATGACTTTATTTTCTTTGGATTGCTGTAATGAATCCATTTTTCATCACCCGTCACGATCTGATGAAGAAAACCCTTCCTTTTTTGCCGCTGGAGCAGTTGTTCACAGGCGAAAAAACGACGTTCAACATCCCTCGGTTTTAACTCATAAGGAACCCAAGTCCCCTGTTTCTGAATCATTCGCAAAGCATGCAATTGCTTGGAGCTCTTCTTGCGTTTGACACGGATCCTCATTGAGCAATGCCTCCAATTCAGCGTCTTCGAACGTTTTTGGTCTTCCTTCACGCGGACGGTTATCGGAATTAAAATCACCGTCTTTGAAGCGACGGAACCAATCTCGGTACGTTGTTTCACTTAAAGCAGCATCTCCATAAACTTTTTGTAGCTCTCGATGGGCTTCAACCGCCGTATTTTTCGAATGAGTGAGGAAAATCAACACTTCCCGCAAATGACGATTATTCGGCACAAAATCAGACATTTTCACAAAACCAAAAGTATATGATACCAAAACAAAATCACTAATGTGTCGAAGCAGTTTGTTTACCATATGTCTAAACTTGGTTTATGACGTTTAGGTTATGTTAAAATCGACTAGCACACACTACTGGCGGCATCTATTAACAAACACCTAATAATTACAAATCTTTACTACAACACAAGCAAAAAGCCGAAGAACATTACTTTTGCAAAAAATGAAATCACTCAAATTTAAAATTTTTTAAATCTATATGCTCTTCATCATTATCCCACCGTAAATTCACCATATATATCATTATCATAATTAGGTGTGCTTCGATTATATCGAAAACAAAAGCAATTACCTTTTAACCTTTTCCAAGAACATTTCATAGCGTTCTGTTGGTGTGGCTCGCTTCATTTGGAGTTTTGACTGTTGACTTTGCAGAGTTGAAATCGATAGTTTTTTACTTAATTTTTCAATATATTTGCCTTTCCACTGCCGTCTAGTGTTTTTTGCATCGCTGTTGTTTGATTTTGCCAATTTGTCTTGAACGGAAATCCCATCGCTTTCATTTGAGACTTTTTTTTTACTTATTGTGCTCAAAATATGACCACCAATGGAATCAGTATTTTTATTGATATTGAAATTGTCCTTATTTTTGACGCTATTGCCCTTGTCATACAGCTCCTGTTGTCGGCCATATTCCCCGGTGGTTTCATCGATGCTTTGACTATTTTTTGTCGCATTATCTAAAGTAACCGGATGCATAACATTCGGCCAGGTAAAATTTTGATTGCGTAACTCCACTAACCAGGTTAAACTGGTAAGATCGCGCTCATCGTCCGATTCATTCATACTGGGTGTTGGATTGTTGCCACTCGTGCCAGACATAGTCATTATTGACCTTATTCTTCGTATTTACGGCACTAAAATGAATTTTAACTGCTGCTAAAACAATGAGAAATAGTAGTAATAAGTACAGATAGATTACGATAGTTCGATTGCATGTTAGTTTTTATACAAGACAAGTATTTTCAGAAAATGATCGATCTTTAAGAATTAACTGACGTCCTATGCTTCAACTAGGAGTTAGAGGATCCTATATATATATAGGGTGATCAGATTGGAGGTACTTTTCCCGGTATGATTTTTTTGACAGATCAAGATTTAAGAACAGCCATCCATTGAAAACAACCGTTTGATGCGGCCTATGGACTGGGGAAATCATGGGCCCATATTTCTTCCAAGACGAGGCTGGCGCCAATGTAACTGTGAATGGCGAACGCTATTACGCCACAATAAACAACTTTTTGATGCCGGTAATTGAAGTCCGTGATCTCCACAACATTTAGTTCGAACAAGACGGCGCTACTTGCCACACAGCCCCTGAAGCAATGGATTTACTGTGTCGTCTTTTTAACTTTTCTTGAGTAATTTATTTTCGTCTCTGACCAGTGGATTGGCCACCAAGATCATGTGATATCACACCTTTGGACTTTTATTTGTAGGGGTATGTAAAGTCTACATATATTTTTTGTGGATAAACCAGCTTCGACTGAGGCATTGGAAACCAACATGACTAAAGTTATTAGATACCGACCGAAATTCTCTAGCTATATATATATGGGGCGTTCCACGTCAACCGGACCAAAGCTCTGTCCAAAATTCTATGGGATGAAAATAATCATATAATATGTCAAAATACTCGTAAACTCATGCCCTTTCAATTGCAAAGTGGCAAATTTGAAAATTCAAAATGGCGTCATTACTGTGTCACCTCAAAGACACTAAATTCCAAAATTTGCAAATATATCGATCAATTACTTTTAAAAATAGATTCAAAAATGATGACTCATGATATATTTGAATGTTTTTGGGGTCGCTGATGACGAATCCGATGTCAGTTTTTCAAAATTCAAAATGGCGGATCCAATATGGCGGACATTTTTCGAAAATTTTTTTTGATTCGCTTGAAACTCATCACTTGGGGGTTTTCGGGGTCGCTGATGACGAATCCGATGTCAGATTTTCAAAATTCAAAATGGCGGATCCAATATGGCGGACATTTTTCGAAAATTTTTTTGGATTCGCTTGAAACTCATCACTTGGGGGTTTTCGGGGTCGCTGATGACGAATCCGATGTCAGTTTTTCAAAATTCAAAATGGCGGATCCAATATGGCGGATATTTTCGAAATTTTTTTTAATTTGCTTAAAATTTGTTACTCCGCTAAAGTCAATGGAGAAAAACGATTATTACAAAAAAGACTCTTGCTTACCGATATTAAAGTAATGCATGCAGAATTTAAGGAAAAATATCCTGATTTGCCGATTGGCATGTCAAAGTTTGCTGCTTTGAGGCCAAATTGTGTTTGTGCGGGATCGGCTGGCACTCATAGCGTTTGCGTCTGCTTAATTCATCAAAATTTTAAATTAATGATTGATGAGTTGAATTTTGAAAAACTGGCACCTGATTCAGACCTTTTAATTAAAAATTATAAACATTGTTTTAATTTTGTTTTATGTAAAATTCCTCAGCCCTCTTGTTTTCTTTTAGAATGCACCTCATGTCCTGGAATTGAAACCTTTTTAAATAAAGTGTCAACTGCTTTAGAAGCTAATGAAATTAGTGAAATTATTTGTAGATCTTGGCAATCGACTGATAGGTGTACTCTGAAGAAAATGTTCTTTTCCTCAGAAGATTTTATAGGAGAAATGTCCACTCAGTTTAAGAAACTTTTAGCGCATCATTTTATTGCTAAGAGGCAGTCTGAGTACTTTCAGGAAAAAAAATAATCTTCAAGACGGCGAAGTAATATTGCATTGTGATTTTTCTGAAAACTATGCTTATTTCATTATAATAATGATCAATGCACAGTACATCCTGCAGTTTTCTATTACAAGGAATGAAATGAAGCACCGCGGTATTGTTTTACTGTCAGACTGTACAACGCATGATACTGCAGCAGTTTACATATTACAGCAGACAGTAATACCGGAAATAAAGAAAGTATGCCCAAATGTTAAAAAAATATACTATTTTACTGACGGGGCTAAACAGCACTACAAAAATCGGTACCAAATAATAAATTTAATAAACCACGAAAAAGATTTTAATGTAAAGGCTGAGTGGCATTTCCATGCAACTGCTCATGGGAAAGGAGCATGCGATGGCGTTGGAGCAGTTTTAAAAAGAGAAGCAACGCGTGCCAGTTTACAACGTAAACCTCAAGACGCCATTTTGAATGCCAAAGCTCTTTTTGATTGGGCAAAAGAGCACATTAAATCGATTCAATTTTTTATTTATTCAAAACAGCAACATGAAAAAATGAAACGTTCGCTAAACAAGAGATTTTCCGCGGCACCTTCTGTAACAAAAATCCAATCAGCACATTGTTTTATAGTTACACCACATAATAAACTCAACGTTTATAGGTACTCGAATGACCATGAACCGCTCGCCATTGTCCAATATTAATCAGCCGTTTTGAAATATAAAACCATTTAAAGAGAGTTACTATCAATCAGCCCTTTTCAGAGCTAATAAATTAATTAAAACACCAAAAAATAAACCTTTAATCAGCCCCTTTCAGGGCTAATAAAGTAGCTAAAACACCAAAAAATAAATCATCAATCAGCCCTTTTTAGGGCTATAAAACAACATTGATTTGACATATTGGATCCGCCATTTTGAATTTGAAAAACTGATATCGGATTCGTCATTAGCGACCTCGAAAACCCCCGAGTAACAAATTTTAAGCAAATTAAAAAAAATTTCGAAAATATCCGCCATATTGGATCCGCCATTTTGAATTTTGAAAAACTGACATCGGATTCGTCATCAGCGACCCCGAAAACCCCCAAGTGATGAGTTTCAAGCGAATCCAAAAAAATATTCGAAAAATGTCCGCCATATTGGATCCGCCATTTTGAATTTTGAAAATCTGACATCGGATTCGTCATCAGCGACCCCGAAAACCCCCAAGTGATGAGTTTCAAGCGAATCAAAAAAAATTTTCGAAAAATGTCCGCCATATTGGATCCGCCATTTTGAATTTTGAAAAACTGACATCGGATTCGTCATCAGCGACCCCAAAAACATTCAAATATATCATGAGTCATCATTTTTGAATCTATTTTTAAAAGTAATTGATCGATATATTTGCAAATTTTGGAATTTAGTGTCTTTGAGGTGACACAGTAATGACGCCATTTTGAATTTTCAAATTTGCCACTTTGCAATTGAAAGGGCATGAGTTTACGAGTATTTTGACATATTATATGATTATTTTCATCCCATAGAATTTTGGACAGAGCTTTGGTCCGGTTGACGTGGAACGCCCCATATATAATCTATAATTGGCGCGTGCACCCTTTTTTATGTGTTTGGCCGAGCTCCTCCTCCTATTTGTGGTGTGCGTCTTGATGTTGTTCCACAAATGGAGGGACCTACAATTTTAAGCCGACTCCGAACGGCAGATATTTTTATGAGGAGCTTTTTCATGGCAGAAATACACTCGGAGGTTTGCCATTGCCTGCCGAGGGGCGACCGCTATTAGAAAAATGTTTTTAATAATTTGGTTTCACCGAGATTCGAACCAACGTTCTCTCTGTGAATTCCAAATAGTAATCTCGCACCAACCCATTCGGCTACGGCGGCCGCCAGCTAGTCATTCAAAATTGGTGCTTACGGATGGCCAAATTACGGTGAAGTTGCGGCCAACATTTGAAAGGGATTGTCCTTAAAAAATAAGTGCCATGAATGGTTCGACGCAAAAAAAATTAAGATTGTCAGATGAATTCTAATTTTCGTTATTTTATTTTATTTTGAAATCCGATACCCTTTAAATTGATCACCCTTTATTGCAATCGTCCAAAATGGTTTCACAAATGGAAAGAATGTTGTTGCACAGATCGAAAGAAATAAAGCCTTTGTCTTTTTTTCCATCACCTTACATCATCTTCACTGTTAGCCTAGTACGGAGATTAAGTAGGTGCCGCAAAAAAAAGAATAAACCTGAGTGAAAGCCCTAGGGACGAAAGATGTAAGGTGAACACCCCTGAAAGGGGATTGACCCTTACGTTGAAAATCTAATGTCGATACCGACCCGTGCAACGCTTAAATGACTATGACTTCAAACTTACAACATGGAATATATTGACTACGCTACAACCTGGAAAAAAGGCTGAAATTGCGGATGACGATATGTACATATATAAAATTGCAAGGTAGATTTGAGATCATATGTTATCTATTATAAATATTTCTTTATTTATTAATCGTCTAACAAGATGCTTACAGACTATAAGATAGATAACATAGATACAAACGAGGAACTTATGACAAGAGTAACTTCTTAAAAGTAAACTTAGGGTAAAAAAAATCAAAGTTAAAGAAGAAGAATAAGCATTAAATAGAGCTAGTTTCCTTCTGAAAGGAGCATTCATAACATAAACAGTTTAATATCAAAGGCAAAACACATCGACAACAGAACACGCCTAGACTCTAAGGGCATTAGATTTGTTAATAAGCAATGAGAGCGATAGGACGGAATGCGATCAACAAATTTCATCGAGCGCAAAGCAAAGCGCACAAAAGCTCTCTGAACATACTCTAATATAAATATAGACTTGACGAAACGGTCTCCAAACGAAAACCGTATATTCTAACCTGGACCGAACTAAGGACGAGCACAATAGTTTTAGAGTATAGGGATCAGAAAACGAAGAACTAACAGGCTAACATTACGAACGATTTCGCTCGAAATAATATAGTTTATGTGAGTGGTGAAATTGAGCTTGGAGTCAAAATAAACACCCAGGTCTTTGAACTGTCTTCAGCGACGAGTTTGAGATGCAGTAAGATGTTGGAACAATATTAAAAACTTTCGTATACGAAGTATACCCATTTTGGCAAGGTCGGTTGCATTAAATGCTCTACGGACAGTGACCAACTCCTTCCGAGCATACTCTTAGGACCTAATAATGAACCATAATAAAAGACACAAAAAGAAGGAATAAACCAAATTAGTTGACCACATTGCAATAACAAAGGACAATAGAGAATTGAAATACCGGATTCCAGGACAAATTGCCTTCGACTCGCACGACAACAGACTGTTGGCCTCAAGTCAAGAGTCCTTAACTAGCGTTCAGGATCTCGTCAGACATACCACACCTGAATCGCATGCAGATTTAAAGTCCAAAACGGCTACAGTTCGCAGGATAGTATTAAGAGGAGTACGCCTGAAGTAGTTATAGCCTCTACCTCCAAAGCAGCATTGCAGTCAGAAAGTCCAGAAAAAAAGAAGTCAATGTGCATGATTATGAAGCAACGGTACCAAAAGGCTGTCTACATGTTGGACAAAATAGCCAAGAACGCAGCAGCTGGTATTGTACATGAACGTGACCAAATCGACAAGCAAAGGTACGAGGCGGTGATCGAGGAGTACAACAAGTGTTCGGAACGTACACCCGCGCCAACCACTAACGCATGTAGCCAAGCACAAAACAGGAATCGCTCTCAGAATGAAAGCGGCAATGCCCATCCCAAGAAACCGAAAAAACGGGATGAGCACCAAGGCAAAGCTCCAGCAGTCACGAGCCATTTCAGCGAGGTTCCAAGAGACCACTTACAGGTAGCAATCATAGATCAGAATACCAAAACACCGCAGTCTATTCAGCAACATTATGTGGATATCGATGTGGGAATGTCTCGAATCGTAATGAAGTACGTACTTGACGATCCCGAAAGTCCTCAACCGGAGTTTGTTTCATCGGAAACCTTTAGGGGCTATTAGGTAGTCACATGCATAGATAAATTCTCTCTGAATTTTCTCGCTGGTAGTGTTGCTAAGATAAGTGACACGGAAGATATTCAGGGCGTTGCAAACCCAGAAGAAGACAACACAGAGGAGGTCGCGAAGGTCAGCTGCTGATGCACGTGAATATCACCGACGACAGGAAACATTTGAAAGTGCAGATTAACCTGAAACATTCACTAGCAGTTTAGGGGCCTTGGATAAACCATGTCAAAATCGCGGGGCTCAACAACAGTGCGTAGAATCTTTTCGATAAAAAAGAGCTAGATAATCATCGACTATGTATTTTTATCTAGATTGGTATAAATGCTTACCTATGCTCCAATTACAGCACATCAGATATCACGGTAGTAAAGATAAAAGAAGCCGGATTCCAAAATCTCGTTTTGATTTCGGCATACGTGCCTCAAGACTCGTGAGTCACTACTTAACTTTATTCTATATACTAATCTCAGTATATGTAAAAGAGGTAACAAGCCGGCTTTCATCTTCCCAAATTCAGATAGTTTTCAGGGATGAGAGGAAGTCCTGGATCTTACGCTGTTGACAGAGCACAATAGTGTGTCCGTGGAGAATTGGATTGTATCAGATAGTATATATATATATTATATATTAATGTCTGATCACTGGTTTATACAATTGAACCACCAAGGCAGATCCTACATTTCCTCCATGTTTAGAAAACCGAGAAGAACAAACTGTGATGAATTCTTTAGGATGTCGAATCGCAAACTAGGGAGGGGATACACTCGGCGGCCGATTTGGATAAGAAGGTAAGCGTGTTTAATGGGGTTCTGAATGAGGCCTTCAGGAAATCCACACCAATTAGTGTCTTCAAGAGCTAATCTCCACCAACGGAACAGCGAATTGAGAAAACTAAGAGACACATTCAGGTCCGTTTTTAACGAATGTTATGTGACCTGTGTTCGTCAGCCGTACTATGAGGAACGGAAAAAATACAAGAAAGAAAGCTAAAGCTGAGTCTTGGCATTCTTATTGCACCTCAATAGAAAACTTTAGAGAATATGGAAGACTGAGTAAGATATTGTCTTAAGAGCACTCCAACCCTAATTTATTAGAAGTGAGGCTGAGTTGTGTCCAGAGGCACTCAGAAGGCGAGATAAATTCAATAGTAGATACAGAGAAGATTGTATCTTCAATAAAAAGTTTTGAACCATATAAATCAGTTAATCTAGATGACATCATGCCAATTATGCTTCAAAACCTTCAGAAGCACATTTAGATCTGGCTCTTGAACATCTTCAAAGCATGCCCTCGCCGCACTTATATTCCAGAAAACTGGAGAAGAGTAAAGGTAGTATTCATGCCCAAGATGGGTAAGAAGAAACAAGAGGTAGGGAAGGTCTTCCGACCGATTAGTCTTACCTCCTTGCTCCTTAAAACACTAGAAAGAATCACCGATATACACATTAGATCTTTAACAAAGAGAGACCTACTTTCGAAAGGGCACCACCCTTATATGAAGGGTAAATTCACTCAAAGAGCTCTTCAATAATTGATTGGAAACATTGAAAAATCCCTGCAATTCACCATGGCGGCCTTGCTAGAGATAGAAAGTGCCTTTAACAATATATCAGTCGAAACCATAAACGATTCGCTAGCAAATTTCGGAGTCAATTCAAAACAGAATTATCCTGGCATTAAGTGCAGATGCTACGTTCACCCAAATTGTGAGAAGAGGTACTCCACAGGGTGGGGTCCTATCTGCACTTTTATGGGAGAGGAGGGGGAGTGAAAGTAGTCGCGTATGCAGATAACATCGCGATCCTTACAACGGGCCTATTTACTTCTACTTATAGTGAAATACTAGAACGAGCTCTGGGAATGCTAAGTAAATGGGCTACAAGCAGTGGTCTTAAGGTCTCAACCCAGATAATGTAATATAGTTTACTAATAAAAGCAAGATATCACAGTTTAGCTACAAACAGTTGTCTTAAGGTTAATCTTAGCAAAACCCAGATAATGTTGTTTACAAATAAAAGCAAGATATCACAGTTTAAACTACCGTCAATCTATGGTGTTGAAATTCCGCTTTCAGACAGAGCGACTTATCTAGGAGTAGTGCTAGATCCGAAACTGGGTTTTTAAGCCTAAAGTCACACTTTGGATGTATACCGCCATAGTAAGACCGATTTTGATATACGGAGTATTGTATGGTGGTCCGCATCAAGCAAACAGTAGGTACAACGTTAGACAGATAAATAGCGTACAACGAGCAGGATTAAACTGAAGTTATGAAATGATGTCTAGTAGAGGCACGGAATGTCATACTGAACCTGTTACCAATAGATTTGCAACCACGACTAATAGCAGCAAATACCGCCTTCAGAATCACAGAGGGTGGTTGTTAGAATCCTAGAGTGTTTGGTTATAGTGCTATTCTTGATAGTCGGAAGATAAGCGGCAATCCATCAGATTGTATTACCGCCACCCTAGAATTTAAGGTAATGTTCCCATGCGAAAGGAATGGGAGTTAAATTCAGTAGTCAAGGAAGATACCACCGAAAAAATTGTCGGACAATTCAAAGAAGAATTAAATGTACTCTCATGTGAGTACCTGGCCATAGGCACGTAGAAGGAAATGAGAAAGCTGATGAGCTGACAAGACAGGGGGTTTCCTCTAGGGTATCCGAAGTGGTAGCAGTATGCTGCCCCCGAAGCGTCTACAAAAGGGACATCTTTTTGCAATTCCAGAAGCAGGCTGTTGACAGATGGACCAACACCGAAACCTGCAAAATAGCCAGAGTACAACATGTTGAGAACTGACAAGCTGTTACGAAAGCCAAGAACAGACATCTTTATACGAGGGGTACCTTTTATATGTCGGGATTAGAGAACAAAAACAAATTTTAATCATCGAAAATCGCTTTATTGTTTTTCAAAATATTCTCCATGAAGATCTATACACTTTTGCACGCGTTTGAAACAATTGTCGAAGCACTTTTGCCACTCTGAATGAGGTACCTCCAAAACATGCATTCCGAATGCCGCAACCGCTTCTTCAGGTGTCGAAAAACGTTGACCTCTCAGTTTGTTTTTTACGTACGGGAATAAAAAGAAGTCATTCGGTGCCAGGACTATACGGCGGATGACCCATTAATTCGATGTTTTGGGTGCTCAAAAATGTAGTTGTTTCAGCCGATGTGTGAGAGCTCGCATTGTCCTGGTGAAGAGTGATCCGTCTTTGGCGATTGGTTTTCCTAATTTCTTGGAAGACAACTTGCAAACAAATGGTTGTGTACCACTCAGAATTTACTGTTCTGCATTGTTCTAGTGGTACGGTTGCGACATGTACAGTTTTTCCGAAAAAACAGGCGACCATTTGCTTGGAAGTGCTTCGTGCGCGAACGACTTTTGTTGGATTTGGCTCATCTTGAAACACCCATACAGTCGACTGCTGTTTACTTTCGGGCTCATACGCGTAAATCCATGATTCATCACCTGTCACGATGTCATAGACGTGTTTCGAAGCCCCGCGATCGTATTTTTTGAGCATTTCCTTCGACCAATCGACACAAGCTTTTTTTTGAGCGATTGACAAATTGTGTGGGATCCAACGCGATCAAATTTTTTTGACAGTCAAATGTTTATGCAATATTGAATGTATGCTGGTCCCACTAATGCCTAAGATTGTCTCAATCTCACGATAGGTCACATGACGATCTTGCAATATCAGTTCGCGCACAGCATCAATGGTTTTCGGAACAACAACTGATTTTGGACGACCTTCACGAAATTCTTCTTGGAGTGAACTACGACAACGATTGAATTCACCATACCATCGATAAACACTGGTCCTTGATGGAGCTTCATCGCCAAAAAATGAATTAAGTGCATTCATATAATGTTGCTGATTTAATCCACGTCGAAAGTTGTAAAAAATAATCGCACGAAAATGTTCACGATTTAATTCCATTTTGGACCGAGATAAATCTTTCAAGTTTTTCTAAACAACACAAATAGCGCTGGTATTTCAAAACGTTCTGAGTACGTAAAAGCCAAAAAATGTCAAACTTTGCGATACAGCTGTCAGTTGCCAGATTGCAACACCAGGGTTGCCAAATCCCGACATATACAAGGCACCCCTCGTAATTACGCCAACAATAACCGGCCAATGGCCTATAGTGGTGGTATAACGATAGATGTAGAAGCCACAATCAAGAGGATTTTAGAGAGGCAGTATTCCACTATCTGTGTGAGTACCCAAGTCTGGGTGTTCTACGAAATAGAATGCTGGGGAAATATTCAATGAACAACTTGGTAGAAACTGCAGCGAAGAAAATATATGATATAGGCAGATTTATAGTCAAATCAAGATGGTTTAACTAAACAATTTGGTAAACACTTGTTCGTGTGGATACGTGAACTAACTCGCCAACTCCCGCACAAATTAATGTTAATCCTAATATTCCGCCGGTACAACAGCTGCCTAAGCCGCCTCTTACTGAACGGCAAAGAGATAAAGTGACTGAAAGCATTTCACCAATATCCCTAAGAACGGTTCTTGATAAAATTGTTTTTCTTAAAGCAGAATATGCCCGTGCAATGGTTGTGATTAGTGCTCTTCGATCTGATAAACAGCTTGTGATAAAAAAAAAACAGAAGAACTGTTCTCAGAATTAAGAGCCATGCATAAAAATAGTATTGAAGATGTCACCTCTACTCTTGCCTTGCTTACAACCGAGATTAACGAACTCCGTGGCAGTGATGGTAAATGATTTTTTTTTAAATGCCTACACAGCCCAAAAAAAAACCCTACTTTTCCCTACGCTTAAAAAAATGTTCCCTACAAAATTCCCTAAATTTTTTTTCTCCTGTGTTTAAACTATAATGAGGCACTTGCAACGTCAAAATTAAATTATTTGCTTAAGTTTTGGACTTGGTGCTGTTTTGACACTTTATAATAAAAACAAATTTTATTTCAAATATATATACATTTTTTTATTTTTTTTTTTTATTTTATAGGTTGTCAAAAAAGTCTTGCGGTATTTTTATTCAATTTTCAATTGTTCATAAAATTGGTTATAATAATGCGATTTAAGTCAAATATGCGCCGTTTTGTTCGATGACGAGTTCCCAACGAGATGCCAACTTCATAATGCCCCTCTTATAGAAGCTGGCTTCCCTATTGTCAAAAAACTCGGAGAGCCAATTTTCAGAGGACTCTCTTGTGGACATCTTCCGACTACCAAGCTCGTTCACCATGGACAGAAATAGGTGGTAATCACTTGGTGCGAGATCCGGACTATACGGTGGATGCAAAAGAACCTCCCATCCGAGCTCCCGGAGCTTCTGGCGCGTCACCAAAGATGTGTGTGGCCTGGCGTTGTCCTGATGGAAGACAATTCGGCCTCTGTTGATCAAAGATAGCCTCTTCTGCATGAGTGCTGCATTCAAGCGGTCCAGTTGTTGGCAGTACAGGTCCGAATTGAGCGTTTGGCCATAGGGGAGCAGCTCATAGTGGATGATTCCCTGCCAATCCCACCAAACACACAGAAGAACCTTCCTGGCCGTCAATCCAGGCTTGGCCACCGTCTGGACAGCTTCACCGCTTTTCGACCACGGCCGTTTGCGCTTCACGTTGTCGTAAGTGACCCACTCTTCATCGCCAGTCACCATCCGCTTCAAAACGGGTCGAACGGGTGTTGCGATTCAGAAGCGATTCGCATGCATCCATACGGGCAAAAATGTTTTTTTGCGTCAAGTCGTGTGGCACCCATACATCGAGCTTCTTTTTGAATCCAAGCTTCTTCAAATGGTTTGTAACGGTTTGATGACTCATGCCCAGCTCTTGGCCGATGCTACGGCTGCTACTATGCCGGTCTCTTTCGATCAATTCAGCGATTTTATCGCAATTTTCGACGACAGGCCTTCCGGACCGTGGCGCATCTTCGATCACCTCCGCACCAGAACGCAAACGTTGAAACCATCGTTGTGCGGTGGAAATGGAAACTGTATCGGGTCCATAAACTGCACAAATTTTATTGGTAGCATGAGATGCATTTTTGCCTTTATCGTAGTAGTACTGTAAAATATGCTGTATTTTCTCTTTATTTTGCTCCATGTTTGCGACGCTATAACTCACGAACGACTAAAATCAAACAACAATTAATCAAACACGTGTTAGCACGTGAAAAGAGCTTTCCAAAAAGCTCTAACGTGAACCGATGCGACGAATACAACTAGAACTACGCGCTTGCAAAGACAAGCTTGCGGAAATACCGCAAGACTTTTTTGACAACCTTTATTTTATTACTATTGCAATCTAGTTAACAAAACTAATAAGCAATTCATTTCACATATATTTCATTAAATTAAAACATCTCAAGTAAAGACAAAATTTTATGAAAAGAGATCATTCGGTTTCGTCCTTTTTAATCTTCTCGTGAGGTCATAAGTTACAAGTAGTTTGGCTGCTTCATCATTGATGTGCTGCTGAAGTCTCTCTTTATGTTTATTTGCGAATGTTTTTATGATATCCGTAATGGTGTCTATATTAAGATCCTTATGTAGATTGCAATTAGGAATGTACCACGGCGCTCTAACGATGTCGCGTAATACTTTATTTTGGAATCGTTGAATGATGTTTTTTTGCTTTCACTGGTGCAGCCCCAGAGCTGTATGCCATATGACCACACTGGTTTCAGTATTTGGTTGTATAAAAGAATTTTGTTATAAATAGAGAGTTTAGAATGTCGGCCTAACAGCCAATACATTTTCTTGTATTTAAGAATTAACTCCTCGTGTTTTTTCTTGACATGTGCTTTCCATCTCAGCTTAGCATCTAAGATCATTCCTAGATATTTTGCTGTATTACTGATAAATATTGGTTTATAATTTATATTTCTATTAGTGAAGTCAACATGCACAGACTTGGTTTCGTCTAACTTGACACGCCATTTTTTGGTCCAATTTTAAATTGCATTTACTGATGCTTGTAACTTCTGAATTGCTTCTAAGTGTTTTTCATCAGTTGCTAATACTGCAGTATCATCGGCAAATGTTGCAGTTGTTGTATTGCTGCATGTGGGTATATCGTTAGTATACAAGAGATACAAAACTGGCCCGAGTACACTGCCTTGCGGGACACCTGCATTAATATCTTTCAGTTCTGAATAGACATCTGCTTGCTTTATTCTAAAGTATCTGCTCGTTAAGTAGGATTTTAAAATGTTTGAGTACTGGATTGGTAGAACTGCTTGAAGTTTAGGGATTAGTCCCTCATGCCTTACTTTATCAAAAGCTTGCGATACATCCAGGAATACCGCAGAACAGATTTGTTTTTCTTCCAGTGATTTTTCAATTACATGAGTAATGCGGTGCACTTGATCAATCGTGGAGTGCTCATTTCGAAAACCAAATTGTTGGTTTGGTACAAGGCATTTTGCATCTAATAATGGTTTTAATCTTTTTAGCAAGATTTTTTCAAAAAGCTTAGATAAAATTGGTAACAACGATATTGGTCGGTATGACGTCACATCGTGTGGTGGCTTTCCTGGTTTTGGAAGCATAATAACTTCCGCTATTTGCCATTGTTGCGGTACATATTCCAAACGAAATGCAGCATTAATCAAATGTGTCAATTTGACAATAGCATTATTGGGCAATTCTTTTAATATAATATTTTCCCTGTTATAAGGTCATCACCGGGAGCTTTTTTGCTATCTATTTTATTTTTTATAGTGTCCTTTACCTCTTTAAAGGAAGTCAAGGGGATCTTATCGATTTTTTGTCGAATAGGATGAGCTATATTTTTTAACTCATGTCCTTCGTTAGGATGAAAAATGTTTTGAAGATATTCGGCAGATCTCTCAGCTTTTTGTTCGTTAGATTTGGCCCAGCTGCCATCATAATTTTTTATTGGTGGGGAATGCATAATAGGCCTTTTCAAGATTTTAGTTGCCTTCCAAAGTGAATAGTCCGTAGGTTTATCGCTCGTTAAATTTTCTAGAGCATCTCTAATGGAGTCATTTTTAAGTTGTTTTATTTCTTTTAGTTGTGTAGAGAGTTTATTGAGTTTGGCTTTGTCTTGTGGTGCTCTGGTTTGTTGCCATTTTCTTCTCAATCTACGTTTATTTTTTATTATAATAGCATTAAAATCTCCCTCGGATAACTATTTCCTTTAAGTCTTTTTTTATTTCTGGTGTGCATTGCCAGGCCGCTTGTTGGATAATTTTGATATATTTTTCGATTTCTTCGTCTAATTTCTTTCTCGATTTTATGGAAGCATTCAGATTTATATTTTTTAATTTAAAACTTTGCCAGTCGGTTTTATGATTCACGAGTGTTGGTTTGTTTATTTTTGATATTAAGTATTCGCTTGAAGTGAATATAATTGGTGAATGATCAGAGTTTAAATCAGCGCTTTCTTCTACTTGTAGATAGTTGCAACTGATATTTTTTACTATGAAAAAGTCTATTAAGTCTGGAACTTTGTTTTGATCTGAGGGCCAGTATGTTGGACTCCCTGATGAAAAAGCTTCGCAATTATACTGGTTTATTGCACATAGTAACTCCTTTCCTTTCGTTGTTGTCAATCTGGATCCCCAATGCATGTGCTTTGCGTTGAAGTCACCACCTATAATAAAGCGATCTCCAACATGTTTGAAGAATACAATATAATCTTTTGTTTTAAGTGCATGTTTTGGTGGACTATATAGACTTGCTAGCGTTATGCGGTACTTCTTTGTATAAATTTTAATTAGTGTTGCTTGAATTTTTTCCGTTTGATATTTTGGTTCTTCACTGTACTTTAACATTTCTTTAATGATTGTGGCACTACCTCCTCTTGCTGAATTTGATGGATGTATTGTGTGATACAAGTTGTAACCTTTAAATTTTATAAACGACTGTTTTGTGAAATGTGTTTCTGCTATTAAGCAGACATTTATGTTGTTTTCGTCTAAAACAATTTGTAACTCATGTTCATGTTTAGAAAGAGCGTTTGCATTCCATAGCATTACGTTGAAGGTATTCAATATGTTTACTTCTTCTTTTGGATACTCCTTCCGTTATTATATTCTTGTTGTTTTAATCGTTCATCAATATTTGTAATATCTTCTTCCATATTTAATAGCTTTGACAAAATATTTTGTAAGATTTGACTAGTATCAAAGTTTTCGGTTGGCTGCGGTGCATTATCAGATCGAACTATAGTAGCATATGTCTGTTGTGCTCTTGTTTCTAAATTTTTATTTTCAGTTTCTTTTTCATGCGATTTAGTATTTAAAATATTGCGAGATTTATTTCTGAGCTTTTGCAGTTCCTTGGCAACTGCACATCCCCTATAATTTGCTGGGTGCGCTTCTCCACAGTTGCTACATTTTGGTTTTTCAGTTGACAGTTTTGTACAATAAACTGTAAGGTGCTTTTCTCCACATTTTACGCATTTTGGTGGTTTTGCACAATAATTTTTAGTATGTCCATACGATTGACAGTTCTCACATTGTGGTATTAATGTCGAACTTTTTACTGGTTCTACTTTAACTACAGTCTTTAATATTCTATTTATCTTGAATATATCTTCTATTTTATCGGTTGGTTCAAAGCTATATCAATAGGCATATTTATTATATTATAAACACATATATAAAGAAAAATTCAACATAAAGACTAAAATTAGACTTTTTCATTACATTCAGTTCTATTTAAAACAAGGCAAACTTTGACATCCACACATACTGTAGAAATATGTGGCGATGTAACAGCACAAGTAATGTTAAACTCAGACTTTTTAATAAAATTTTCACCTAAGACTAAAAATATTTTGATCGATTCTCGTTGGAATACCTGTATTAAAGGTGCTTTCGACTGAAAAAGTGCATTTAGAGTATTGAAGTAATTGAGTACATACTTGAAGAAAAATAAATAAATCTTATTGCACTGGTTGTTGGGCTCAAATTAAATCGACTCCGTTGATTTCAATTTGTCCTGCGTGACAGTTTGGTTGAAAAATGCCAATAACACATCCCAGTTTTGCAATACACTTTCGACGCATTTGTGATGAAGGATTTTCTTTTTCTTCTCGTTATCATTTCCTGCAGAGCTTCTAATTGCGCGTATCTTTTGGAACTTCTCGAAACGTACGAACCGATTTGCCGCAAAAGATCCTCAGGTCCTCTGGGTAGCGTTAAACAAGCCTTACTTGTAATAATTGCTGCAGAATGACATATGCATTTTACAACTATAGCATTTGGTATGTCCCTAATTAATCTTCATGCAAAGGAACTATGCTGCCCCCCGATCATTACACTGGCACCATCGCTGCACATACCTTAAATGTTATAAAATAAATGTAGTTTAATTACCAATTATGTTGTTGAATGAAATTCCAAGAGATAAAATGGATTCTTTAAAAGTTCCGTACAGAGCTTCTGCAGTGCAATCAGTTCTTATTGGAATTAAATCCAGCAGCTTAACCACAACCCGCTCGCTTTCCTTATCGAAAAACTCACCAGGAGACACATATGCTTATTGAGTCCGATGTCCATGCTTTAATAGATCATTATGGAAAATTTGTTTACTTTTAATTTTTGTACTAACTAAATTGTCTTTTTTCTCTTTTGCCAATACATTTTTTATTATGCTGGTACACTTCTTTCTTCCGAGCTCAGAGTTTTTTATTATTTCAGAATCCGGCACGGTTTCTTTTAAGAGCGGGATTAAGTGGTCCACCACTTGCAGCGCGACATTATGCACAGCGAAGAACATGCTAAGTCTTATTTCGAAATTTCTGGAACCATATGGTTTACTCAGCTTTTTCTTAAAAAAAACTGTTTATTCTAGGTGTCTTTTTTATTGCCTTCATATTTTTTGGTGCTTTTTTGTTTCGGCGTGCAGGCTTGCCTCAATTCAAAACTTTGTCGCACGCTGCGCATTTGCATTTAAATGGATCGTTAGCCACAGCTTCCAACCATCCACTAAAATTGTCAGCGTCATGCCAGTTGTTATTGAACTTTTGTTTCCGATACTTGCATTGTTTTTCCGAAGAGTCAGTCGAAGAGGAGGAGCTCATTTCTGTAAAATATATGCATTTTAAACATGAAAAAAACTGAAACTAACTAACATAAAAGTATGACAATTTACGTTTCTTCAACAATCAGGGAATATAGAAGTAAACCCTTAAGTTACGCACCAGGTGATTCACTTTATGTTAACCCAGCACATGCGAAGAAAACAAGAAAATCAACCGCCTCAGAATTAGTTGCCCGCGTCAGGTCTAATAATCGAATAAGTACCTATTATGAAAATGCGTCCGGACTAAGAAGTAAGTCCGATGAGGTCCGAATGCTGAGTTCATGTTGTGAATATGATGTTGTGGTTATAATTGAGACTTGACTCAACTCAAACTTTTTTGATGCTGAGTTTTTCGACCTGAACCTTCACGTTCTTTTCCGTAAAGGCAGAGATCAGAGAACGTCAATTTATAGCAAAGTCTCACGGGTTACGAATAGTGTGAATTGTCAAAAATGAAGTGAATCCGCGAAGACTTTTTCACAAAGCTGATTACAGTGAATTCTGTATAAATACATTGGCTCTGCTCAGTTTCTGGCTTCTGTATGAAATGAAATTGGCGACGATATTTGAATATGCATTTGTATGTTCCTTTGGCAAACGAAATTTTTTTCAATTTACTTTATTACAGGGAATAATGTATGTACGTATGCATTTTCTAGATGGTATAAAACTTTGAAAGAAAATTAAAATAAACTTTTTAGCATATGTATATGGGACAACTAAGTTGAGTTGCATCTTTAATAAATATAGTGTTACAGGCATATGTATGCACTGAAGCAACATCAGGAGCATCGCCTTATCATACTTCATGCAACAATTAGGGAGTAAAACCCCGAATGATCGAATTCCTGCTTAACAAATGCTAAAACAATTCTCTTTTGCTTATGCATGTAAGTTAACGGCAGACCACTTACCCCATTACAATGCTAAATGTAAACACAATTGAGAAAACATATTTTGCATCTTACAAATCCGCCAGCTCAGCATTATGCTGCTGCGTAATAAAAATTAATTAAAAATGAAATTGATATCTTCTTTGACCAGGCTGATGCAATGCCAAACAATCATTATGAAATACGTAGATTTAAGTAAACAAATTGTAAAGATATAAATAAGGGAATTTATAGAATAAAGTTTAGTTTTTACTCCGTCTTCGAAGGAAGCACGTTCTTTTTAAAAATGTTATTCCAAACAGGAATAATATAATTGGCGCCCAACATAAAGGGCCTTGTTCTCGCAGTGCAGGCATCGAGTTCCGGTTCAACTAAGCAGCTTCAGCGAAGTTACCAACAGCGACTCAATAGCAAAGAACAATAACAGCAACAATTTTGCCATTATTAGTGCAGGCATCGAGTTCCGGTTCAACTAAGCAGCTTCAGCGAAGTTACCAACAGCGACTCAATAGCAAAGAACAATAACAGCAACAATTTTGCCATTAACACCAGCAGCGGCTTGACTTGCAGCTTTTGCAGCAACTCCCCGTGTTAGAAACGACAAGACATTTTTGCCCGATTTGGCAGCGCTCCTTGTAGCGAGCATTTTCCTGGCGCAGCACGTTCTTCGCAGAAGAGGAGACACAAATGCACCGAAGATAAAAAATGATATATGTAAGTTATACCATATACATATAATAAGTAAATGGGGAATACTCCCAGTGAAATAAAATATTCAAAATTATTATATTGTGAATATTGTAGTGGGGATCATAAAATTGAAAAGTGTCCTATATTATTTATGAAAAATTTTAAGAAAAGTGGACAAAAGAATAAAAAGTATTCAAAATAATAAAATATAGGAATGGCTGATTTAACAGTTGATTTAATGTAGTGGGGATCATAAAATTGAAAAGTGCCCTATATTATTTAAGAAAAATTTTAAGAAAAGTGAACAAAAGAATAAGATATAAAAATGGCTGACTTAACAGTTGATTTAATTACAAGATTGAATGCGGAGAGCACAATAAATTTAAGGCAGGAAGTTGAACGATTACGATCTCAAGTTGAGATAGACACTCGTGGGGTGACGGATTATGTGACTGAGCCTATTGACGAAAATATACAGTGCCAAGAATCTCTTGATGTTGTTAAATCCCTTCCAGATTTTTCAGGGAAATTAAATTCTTACGTTAGTTGGAGGGAGGCAGCACATAATGCTATGAGCCTGTATATAAGGAAAAGTAGAAGATACTTTGCAGCCCTTACTATTTTGCGAAACAAGATCACACAAGATGCGAATGACACGCTCACCAATCATGGTACGGTGTTGAATTTTGATGCAATAATTGCGCGATTAGATTTTGCTTATTCAGACAAACGGCCGATACACATTATAGAACAGGAACTGAGTGTCTTACGCCAGGGATCAATGACAGTTGTCGAGTATTACAATTTGGTAAATAGAAAATTGACCTTGTAGTATGATTATAAGTCGGATATGCCTTAACATTAATATTCATAAACATTTTGTTTTGGTTTTTATTTTATTGTCCACTTATGCATTCACTGTGCTGTGCCGTTTAAATAAAGTATCATATTTCTTAAAAGGTTCATTACACTTGAAAGTAAACGCAAATATAGCTAACGTAATTATTATATGCGCGGCGCGTGAATGCTAGAATCATATTACACAAGTAAACACCGAAAAATTGTTGTTGGCTTGCATTGATAAAAGTTACTATAAAAACGCTTGTAATTAGTATGTAAGACACAATAAAGAAAATAATCGTTCGCCAAGCTGGATGCCTAGCTTGGAACGACAAATAAATAAATATATTTAACTCAAATAAATATTCTTTCATTACATGGCGATCCTGCCAGCTTGAGCATTAATTTTGCTAAGCTATAAAATGCAAGTTTCTTGCACAAACAAAGCGCAAAATATTGCATGAGTGCTGACGATATCTGCACCAAAATTGCAATATATTTGCAAGTGCCCCAAAAAGCACAAAACATTAAAGTCCTGACGTGATCAGCCGAAACGATCCGTCAGCTGCGGAAGGAAGTACTTACATAGTTAAACCAGTACAACAACAAAAAATTGATGAACAACCGAAGTCAAGGGCCGCAACCAATCTCCTTGGAGGAATACAGGAGACGGAACGGGCTCATCAAACAACCAAAAGAGGTCAAGATCCCAAAGGTGAGCAAGCCAAAAAGAAGAGGAGGCTACACCACGAGAATAAAAAGAGAAATCAGCATACTCATCAGGGAGGTAAACCAGCAGCCACCACCATCCTGGGAAAAAGCCAGCGCAATCTGGGAGCGCATAACCAAACTGGAATTCCTGCTCCAGCAGAGAAAGGAATTTAAGTAAAAACTGTGCATGATTGAATGCAGACAGTTAGAGTCTGTAAGCGTTAACCGCTCGAGACAAAAATAATTTTCTTTTTTAAAGTTAAACAACTTTGGCTTCTGTTTGCCTTATAAAAAAAAAAAAAAAAAAAAAAAAAAAAAAAAATTTTTGACTGTAAAAATTACTCAGAAGGTCATTTTATGAATATGTTGAATATGTTAAAGGTCATTTTATGAATATGTTAAATATAATAAACTTTCTCTAATATACTTTCTAATATGCTTACTTAATAAATGAATTAACTTGAAAAACAAAAAATTTTAAATCCAATGTAAAAAAAAAAAAATTTATACATACATTATATACATACATACATTATACATTATTACATTGCATAAATTATTTGATTTACGGTATAAGGTCCCCAATAGATAATCTTTCAGAAATGGGAAAAACCTTATCAAAAGTTGATAAACCCAATGCCAATGTAGTAAACGAAGTAGTCGTTAACACTGGCTTAAACCTTATTGATATTAGCATTAAAATTATATGCTATGCATAATAAAAAACTAAAGAAAAAGTATATGAGTAGATCTAATGAGTTAGACAAAATATGAACAAATGGTCCGAAATTCATAAAACTTTACTGATAGAAAAGGAAAATTTCAAAAAATCGTTTAAATGTATAAATAAAAATATACAAATAAAACAGGAAACAGTTAAAAAACATTTAGAAAATTTAGTATTAGCATTAGAATCAATTAGAAATTTAACTTATATAAATTTCGAGCGACTCACAAAGGATCATCAAAAAGAAGCTCTTGACATATTTTGGCAACTACGAGATCAATTAGTAAAAGTTTTAGCCAAATACAACATCCAACAGGAAGTATCTCATTCAATTAATGAGAAAATTTCAATAAATATTATTGAAAACCCACCAGCTAATCTATTAACAAAGCTTGAAGCAGTTTCCTCAGAAACAGATTGCCCAATTACTAATTCAGAAATAGAGTCAGAAGAAGAAGGCGAAATGACACAAACAGTTGTGGAATTTCTCAGCACGGCTGCAAAGCTAGTGACTGAATTCGATGGTAAACCAGAAAATCTACGGTCATTCTTAGATTCCTTAAAATTAGTTGAAGTGATCAAGGGTGAGCACGAAACTGTTGCTGTTTCACTCATAAAAACAAAATTAAAAGGGAATGCCAGAAATCTCATAGACACAGAAACAACAATCTCTGAAATAATCACAAAACTTAACAGGTCAGTTAAAGGAGAATCGGTAGAAGTATTAGCTGCAAAAATAATGAGTATCAGACAGAACAACAAACCAGCTAATAGTTATTGTAATGAGATAGAAGCTCTTACAAAAAACTTAGAAAATGCCTATATCACAGATGGGTTGTCGGCAGAACTCGCAAGTAAATACTCGACACAAACTGCAGTAAAAGCATTGACCAAAAACTGCAGCATTGAAAAAGTCAAATTAATAATGGAAGCCGGCCATTTTAACAATATGAACGATGCGATAAGCAAATTCATTGGTAGCTGTACTGAAGCTACAGGACAACAAAACACAATACTACATTTTGGTCAACGACCATTTAATGGACGATTTGCCAGAAATGGAAGGTTTCAAAGAAGAAACAACTTCCCTAGAAATCAAAATCGTTCAAATTTTGATAATTTAGGAAATAATAATCAAAATAGATATCGTTACCGACAAGGCAGACCAAATTTCAACCGGAACATGACACACAATGTACGAGTTGCCCAATCGGACGAAAACAACTCGGAAAACTAATCTATTCCTCTAAGATACATACGCTTAACCTTAACTTTAGCATTTTTGTACAACTTAAAATAGCAGATTTAAATACAAACATTACACTACTTGTAGATACTGGCGCAGATATATCACTCTTAAAATTCAATAAATCCACTTTTCAAAAAATAAACACAAAACACATTACAGCATTAAGCGGTATAGGGCAAGGCAAAATCAGTTCTATTGGTACAATATTTTTTGATTTAAAATTTACGAAATTTTTAATTCCACATAAATTTCACGTTATCCCGGATAACTTTCCAATTCCATGTGATGGTATAATAGGCATGGATTTCATGAAAAAATTCAATTGTGTATTAGACTTTACTCAAAATTACGATGCTCTACTTCTGAGACCAGACAATTTAACACAAATTATAGAAATACCAATAACAACAACATGTAACGACGAAATAATCATTCCCGCAAGGTCAGAAGTTATACGAAAAATAAACTTACCTAATACCTTGGAGGAAGCACTGATTCCAAATCAAGAACCACACCCTGGAATATTTATAGCCAATACCTTGGTAAAACCTGACAACGCCTATATCCGCATTTTAAATACAAATTATAATACAGTATCTTTAAAGCAAAGCAACATTTTAACTGAAAATGTTTCTGATTACGACATAATAAACAATAACACGGGAAATGCACAAAGAAAAACGGACATTCTCAACAAATTGAGAAAAAAATTTCCTAAAACATATGAAAAACAATTGACAAACCTATGTTCCGAATACAGTGACATATTTGGGTTAGAAACAGAAACAATAACAACAAATAAGCATAAGAAAAAGTTAATGGTTAAAGACAAACAGCCGGTATACATAAAGAACTACCGTATACCCCACACACATAAGGATGAAATTGAGAGACAAGTAAACAAACTTATAGAAGACAAAATAGTCGAACCATCATTTTCAGAATACAATAGTCCAATACTATTGGTACCAAAAAAGTCTCTACCGAACACAGTAGAAAAAAGATGGAGATTAGTAATCGACTACAGACAAATCAACAAAAAATTAATTGCAGATAAATTCCCGTTGCCGAGAATAGATGACATTTTAGACCAACTCGGAAGGGCAAAGTATTTTTCATGTCTCGATCTAATGACTGGATTTCATCAAATAGAACTTGATAAAAATTCAAGAAATTTCACATCCTTTTCAACCAACAACGGTTCATACAGATTTACTAGACTACCATATGGCTTAAAGGTAGCACCTAATTCATTCCAAAGAATGATGACAATTGCTTTCAGTGGTTTAAAACCAGAGCAAGCTTTCTTATATATAGATGACTTAGTAGTCCTTGGTTGCTCTGAAAAACATATGCTTTCAAACTTGAAAAATGTTTTCGATTTATGTAGAACACATAATCTAAAATTACATCCTGAAAAATGTTCATTTTTTATGCATGAAGTAACCTACCTCGGGCATAAATGTACAAACAAGGGGATACTTCCAGACGACAATAAGTACTCGGTAATAAAAAATTATCCTACACCCACAGACGGAGATAGTGCAAAAAGGTTCGTCGCCTTTTGCAACTACTACCGCAGGTTTATTAAAAACTTCGCTGAATATTCAAGACACCTAACAAGGTTATCTAAAAAGGGAGTTGCTTTCGAATGGACAAAAGAATGCAATGATGCATTTGTGTACCTCAAAAGAGCATTAATGAGTCCTACATTGTTACAATATCCCGACTTTAAGAAACCATTTTGCTTAACAACAGACGCAAGCAAATACGCGTGTGGTGCAGTACTTACTCAGGAATATGAAGGAAAACATCTACCAGTAGCATATGCCTCCAAAAGTTTCACAAAAGGAGAAAGCAACAAGTCGACAATTGAACAAGAGTTAGCTGCCATACACTGGGCAATAACCCATTTCAGACCTTATGTCTATGGTACAAAGTTTTTAGTTAGAACCGATCACAGACCCCTGTCTTACCTGTTCTCAATGAAGAATCCAAGTTCAAAACTAACACGAATGAGACTTGATTTAGAAGAGTATGATTTCGTAGTAGAATATCTTAGAGGAAAAGATAATCACGTCGCGGACGCTTTGTCTCGCATTACAATAAATGACTTAAAAGATAATCACGTCGCGGACGCTTTGTCTCGCATTACAATAAATGACTTAAAAGATAATCACGTCGCGGACGCTTTGTCTCGCATTACAATAAATGACTTAAAAGATAATCACGTCGCGGACGCTTTGTCTCGCATTACAATCAATGACTTAAAGGAAATAAATGAAAAGAATCAAAATTTATACAAAATAGTGACTAGATCAATGTCGAAAAATAACAACAGTCCAACTACACAGCAGCACATTAAAACATATGATAAGCCCAAAATATATGTCCCAATTAATAACACTGACGTCAGGAAATACAATAAATTAAAGATTACACCCACGCGATGTTACATCAAACGAGGAAAATCTATAATGGCATATATAAAAATTGATGACTTATTTGTTAATGGGAAAATTGACTTAGGACAATTCTTCTCTAGGCTCGACGAAGTGGCCGACAAATATGACATTAATAATTTACAAGTGGCACCTAGCGAGAAAATTTTCGAATTTGTCTCGATAAATGATTTTAAAAATAAGGGCAATATGATATTAAACAAAGTAAAAGTAGCGCTACTGAATGAGGTGACCCAGATCAATGATGCTAAAACTGTAATGGACATTCTAAAAAGATACCACGATGACCCTATAGAAGGCGGTCATTGCGGAATTTTCAGAACACTTATGAAAATTAAAAGACATTACTTCTGGAATAAAATGTCAAAAGATGTTGCTAAGTACGTAAAAACTTGCGAAAAATGCCAAAAAACCAAAATAACAAAGCATTTAAAAAGCCCAATGACTATAACACCAACACCTACAGGTACATTTGATACAGTTATGGTAGACACAATAGGCCCACTACCTACAACAATTAATGGCAATACTTATGCAGTCACAATAATATGCGACATGACAAAATATTTAGTCACGATACCCATCCAAGACAAAAACGCCAAGACAGTGGCGAAAGCAATATTTGAAAAGTTTATTCTTACCTACGGTCCAATGAAGACGTTCATTTCGGACATGGGTACAGAATACAAAAATTCAATACTAACAGAGCTATGTGAATTGCTAAAAATAGAGAAAATTAATTCAACTGCTTACCACCACCAAACATTAGGAGTAATAGAAAGATCACATAAAACTTTCAATCAATACATAAGATCTTACATATCGATTGACAAAAACGACTGGGATGAGTGGCTACAATACTTCACATACTGTTTTAACACCACTCCTTCTACAGTACATGACTATTGTCCGTATGAATTAGTTTTTGGAAAAACACCAAACATGTTTCAGCAGTTCAAAAATGTAGACCAAATTACTCCATTATATAACATAGATAACTACGCTAGAGAAGTAAGATTTAGGCTAGAAGTAGCACATAAAAGAGCTCGCAATATGATAGACATAGCTAAAATTAAGCAAAAAACATTTTATGATAAAAATAGTTTAGATCACAATTTTAGCATAGGCAATTTAGTTTTACTTAGAAATGAAGTGGCCCATAAACTGGAACCCCAATATTGTGGGCCTTATACCATTAAAGCAATAGATGATAAAAATAATGTTACTATAGTCGATAAGTTATCTTTAAAAGAACAAATAGTTCACAAAAATAGGCTTAAGATTTATCAACAATAAGTAGTTTTAAAGACCGGTCTAAACTTAGAAAATTAATACAATATATACATATAAATAAAATTAAGATTACTCTTATGTACATTTTTATTTTAACAATTCAATGTAAAAGAATGTTCATACAAAAAAAAAGTTGTATGAGCATTCTTCCGAAGAAGGGAGGTGTAGTATGATTATAAGTCGGATATGCCTTAACATTAATATTCATAAACATTTTGTTTTTAGTTTTTATTTTATTGTCCACTTATGCATTCACTGTGCTGTGCCGTTTAAATAAAGTATCATATTTCTTAAAAGGTTCATTACACTTGAAAGTAAACGCAAATATAGCTAACGTAATTATTATATGCGCGGCGCGTGAATGCTAGAATCATATTACACAAGTAAACACCGAAAAATTGTTGTTGGCTTGCATTGATAAAAGTTGCTATAAAAACGCTTGTAATTAGTATGTAAGACACAATAAAGAAAATAATCGTTCGCCAAGCTGGATGCCTAGCTTGGAACGACAAATAAATAAATATATTTAACTCAAATAAATATTCTTTCATTACAACCTTACTCATAAATAAAACAATAATGACTCATAGTAGCTCATCCGATATAGCCAAAGAACTTAATAAAAATAATAGGGATCATGCCTTAAGAATATTTGTAACTGGTCTCAATGCACCTTTAAGAGACATAATATTTTCTCTCAATCCTCAGGATTTGCCTGATGCTTTGGCAAAAGCACAGGAACTAGAATCAAACAACCAAAGGGCATTATTTGCTAAAAATTTTGCAAATGAAAGAAGCAGAGCTAGGACAACAAATTATCCCAATAATAATTTGAGGTTCCCAACAAGGAATAACGTACCAAAACCAGAACTAATGGACGTAGATCCATCTGTCTCCAGGTCATACAATAAGAATTACAACCCTTTTGGTCAACAAGGTGGCAGATATTTTAATCAGAATAACAAACCCCAGACAAGTAGTTCAGGCAATGGGTTAAATACTACTCAACAAAGTTCAGGGCCTCAGAACCAACATATGCAAGGCTTCAAGAGACGAAGAGAAAGTAATAATAGCTTTCGACCGCAAGGAAAAACTCCTAAAATAAACAATTTAAATGAAGAACATTTTTTAGGGAAAAGGGGAACGACCTCCCCTACATCATAGTTTATGATAAAAAACTCAATAAAGGATTGAAAGCACTGGTAGATACCGGAGCAACTTCTTGTTATATTAAGCAGGGAGTATATCAAAATAGAAATGAATTAGCCATTTATAAAAGAGTGAGAACTGTAAATGGTTATTCTATTATAAAATATTACCATATAATAAATTTATTCGGAGTTCGACAAGTATTCGATGAAATAGATAATTTGGATTCGGACATCCTTTTAGGATATAATTTTTTAAAGAAAATAGAAGCACGTATCGATATACGTGGCAACAAACTAATTTACAAAACAAAATATGAGAACGAAAAGGTGGATGAAAGTATGAATATTAGCATCCATAAAGAAAGAGTAAACTCAGAGAAAAAAGAAAATGTTAACCCCTTGGGACAAAAAGGTCCTAAGGCGCCAGCAGATGATAGTACCTGCAACAAAAAAGAAAAGTATGACAATAAAAATGAGAAAAAAAAAATTTTAACCCCTTGGGACAAAAGGATCCTAAGGCGCCCGCCGAAGAAAATACCGGCAATAAGAAAAGAAAAAATAATAAAAAAATTAATTATAAAATAAACACTGTGGATCAGAAAATTTCTACAGCATATACCGAGGGATTTACCGGTAAAAGTATGCCATATAAATGTTTGTCTTTGGCACCTGAAGATCCTAAAGCAATAGCTGATGAATATTCAGGTAATATAAGGGATAACTATTCCATGAAAACTGAAAAAGGTTCAGATCAGGCAGTCAATGAAAGTTTTGATGAAAACAGTGAAGACTCTCACTTAGTAAGAGCTTATAAAACTCCAGAAAGGAGAAATCAGGGTAAAAACCTTGAGGAATTTAGAATTTTAATAAAGCAGAGAATAGTGGAAAAACACGCAAATATTGATACAAGTTTTCCGTTTAGAACAGATGTTAGAGCGGAAATACGAACAGAAAATGAAAAGCCGATATGGAGTAAACAGTACCCATATCCTCTGTCTGTGAATTCTTTCGTAAATAAAGAAATTGGAAGATTATTGAATGAAAATATTGTAAGGCCTAGTAAAAGTCCTTATAATTCACCCATTTGGGTGGTATCAAAAAAAGGTACCAACGACGACGGTTCACCAAAATTTAGAATGGTGATAGATTACAAAAAATTGAATGCTCATACTATTCCCGATCGCTATCCCATCCCGGATACGAATATAATTTTGTCAAATTTAGGGAAATCAAGATACTTTTCAAGTATTGATTTGGAGTCAGGTTTTCACCAGATTTTAATGTCGGAAAATGACATAGAAAAAACAGCTTTTTCCGTTAATAACGGAAAATATGAATTTCTAAGAATGCCTTTCGGTCTAAAAAATGCTCCCAGAATATTTCAAAGAGCAATGGACAATATATTGCGTGATCAAATAGGAAAAACATGTCATGTATATATGGATGATATAATAATTTTTTCAGGAAGTTTAGAGCAACATATGAAGGATTTGCAAATGATAATTGAAATATTAAGAAGCGCTAATATGAAAATTTCTCTTGAAAAATCTAAATTTTTCAGAACTGAAATAGAATTTTTGGGTTACATTATAGCTCAAAATACAATTAAAACAGATCCAAATAAAATTGAATTAATGCTTAATTACCCGCTACCCAAAAGTTTACGGGAATTAAGGGGGCTTTTAGGTGTTACCGGTTATTACCGGAAATTCATTAAAGATTATGCAACGATTGCAAAGCCATTGACAAAATACTTATCCGCAGAAAATGGCAGAGTCTCTAAAAATATGTCAAAAAAGGTATTAGTGAAAATTGATGAAGCAGGGATATCTTCTTTTAAAAAGCTAAAGAAAAGTCCTTTCTCAAGAAAATAAACCCATTACTTTTGTTTCCAAAACTCTTAATAAGACAGAAAGAAATTATGCTACAAATGAAAAAGAGTTGTTTGCGATTGTATGGGCACTGAAGAATCTTCGTAATTATCTTTATGGAGTAACTAATCTTGAAATTCACACGGATCATCAACCGTTAACATTTGCATTATCTACGCGCAACCCGAATTCTAAAATGAAAAGATGGTATGCTTTAATTGAGGAGTTTTCTCCAAAATTTGTATATAGGCCAGGCAAAACGAATGTTGTGGCTGATGCATTATCACGCCTTGAAATAAACAATTTGTCAGGTGAATCAGAACATTCAGCGGAAAGTAGCGAAAATGATCAAATACAGGAAACATACAAACCTGTAAATCAATTTAAACAACAAATTATATTATGTAAAAATAGGTTCACTATACATGAAATGATAGAAATTTTTGGAAGAAAAAGACATTTGATTGAATATGATACAGTTGAGAATCTACTTACTATTTTGAAAGAATACATAAAACCTAAATTGGTAACAGCAATACACTGCACAGTAGAGGATTTGTATGAGATACAGCGACCTCTAAAAGAAACATTTCAAAATAAATTTGTATATACTAAGCTATTTCCTATGGACATTCCCAATAGGGAAGATCAAGCAGGTATAATTGAGCAAACCCATAACAGAGCGCATCGAAATTACAATGAAAATATAAAACAGATAGAAAAACTATACTATTGGCCAGAAATGAGAAAGAAAATGAAGGAATATGTACGCAATTGCATAACGTGCAATAGGAACAAATATGATCGACATCCGAAAAAAAATTCCAATAAAAGAGGCTCCAATTCCAGAAAAAGAGGGAGAGCAGCTTCACCTAGATATTTTTTATGCTCAGGGGTTGAAGTTTATCACATGTATTGATGCTTATTCAAAATTTTTAATATTAAAAAATATAGAAGACAAATCTAATATTGAGGAAAAGGTTTTAGAAATTCTTCAAACTTTCCCAGATGTGAAACGAATAACGTTAGATAATGAGCCAAGTTTTACAACACCTCAATTCAAATCGTTAATGCAGAGATTAAATATTGAAATATATTTTTGCAATCCAAGGCATAGTATTACTAATGGACAAATTGAAAGAGTTCATTCTACGATAATAGAGATAGCTAGATGTATAAAAGAGGAATACAACATAGTGAGTGATTTAGAAACAGTTCTAAGAGCTGCACAACAATATAATATTACAATACATTCCGTTACAAAATTCCGACCAACAGATATTTTTCATAATAAAATAGATCATGAAAAATTACATGATACTCTTGAGCAGGCGCAAAAGAAAATGCTTGCGATTCATAACAAAAATAGATTAAATAAGGAATACCACTCTGGTCAGGTAATATATGAAAAAATTGTAGGTGAAAGAAATAAGTTAAAGCCCAGATATAAGAGACAACAAGTAAAAGAGAATTTAGCAAATAAGGTAGTAATTAATAACAGAAACAGAATAATACATAAGGATAACATTAAAAGTTAAATTTTTTTTATATTATTTTATAGGAAATGTACTTGGGATATTTTTTCATACCTTTTATTACTCTCATCCAGGCGGACATAATCAATTACTCAAACGACGAATATATTTTAATACAGAATGAACAAGCATTGCTATACGAATCGTTTGGAAGCATTTTCCATGTTACAAATTTAACATATTATGAAACTTTATATAATGAAGAAAAATTATATTTTTTACAAGAAAAAGAAAAACATTCTTATTCTACATCGGACTTTCTAGAAATAGAATCAGAACTCCAAATTATAGAATCTTCTTTAATTCAATTGGAAAAAACTAGAAAAAAGAGAGGAATTAATGAAATAGGTACAGTATGGAAGTGGATAGCAGGCACACCTGACCATGACGACTACATTTTTATTTCAAATAAAATTAATGATTTAATTGAAAATAGCAATAAACAACTAACGACAAATTCTGAAATATTTAATGAAATACGACGTTTAACGAATTTAGTAAACAGTATCACAGGAATTTCGCATGAAAGAATAATACGTAAACAGAGAATTAAAATGATAATATATGAATTACAAAATATTTTGCAAACTATTACATTAGCAAAAGGAGGAATATTAAACTCACATATACTTCATACAGATGAAACAAGAGAAATAATTCAGAACGAATTACAAGCAGTAACCTTGACAGACTTATTAGACGTTTCAACATTTAAAATCATGCAAAAATCAGATCTAATTATATTGTATATTAAATATCCCAAAATAAATAATATTTGTACGTTATTTGAAACCAGACCAATATCACAAAATGATGGGAAATTAATAATTGAGAATGAAGTAGCATTATGTAATAACACATTTATATCTATTGAAGAATGTAAAATTGAAATAAGTAATATTTTTTGTAAGCAAAAATTACAAAATACATGTTTTATAAATTTGTTAAATAAAAAGCCAGCTAATTGCACTAAAATCAAAGAAAATAATAAACAAATAGATAAAATAAGAGATGGGGCTATATTAGTTTCAGGGAAACATACAGTTAATAAAATTGTAATAAATGGTACATATTTAATAACTTTTAATACAAGTGTGAATATAGATAACAAAACATATGAAAACCCCACAGGAAAAATTGTAAAATTTATAAAACAAAATCATTTTAAAAATTATGAAATACTTGAATTTGTAAACTCAAATGACGACACTTTAAAGTTCACTAACATAAATTTCTTAGAAAAAATTGGAAATTCGTATATTGAAAATCCCAAATCAATGTCATTATTGACCTTCATGTCACTGGCAATAATAGCATATACAGTTCATAAACTGATATTGTTTATACAAATGAAAAAGCAAGAAAAGTTCCAAAGAAATCAAGAAAAATTATATTTTGAGTTGCAAAATAAAATAAATATTCTATCAAAAGAAATCGTTGAATCGAGGGCGATTCATTTTAGAGAAGGGGGAGTTAACGGCAGACCACTTACCCCATTACAATGCTAAATGTAAACACAATTGAGAAAACATATTTTGCATCTTACAAATCCGCCAGCTCAGCATTATGCTGCTGCGTAATAAAAATTAATTAAAAATGAAATTGATATCTTCTTTGACCAGGCTGATGCAATGCCAAACAATCATTGTGAAATACGTAGATTTAAGTAAACAAATTGTAAAGATATAAATAAGGGAATTTATAGAATAAAGTTTAGTTTTTACTCCGTCTTCGAAGGAAGCACGTTCTTTTTAAAAATGTTATTCCAAACAGGAATAATATAATTTGTACATATTTGTATTCTGAAATTCCAGCAAACCAATGCTTATTAATATACACATACTAGTATGTAACCCCCGAAAATCGGGTGGGCTTTTTTCCCACGGAAAGTAAACAGCATATGTGACACTTTTATATATTAAAAGTTATGATGATTAGAAAAGTGTATATTTTTATTCATATGTAATATGTAAGAACTTATGCATATAACAATTTTAAAATTTTTTTCAGTTAAATCAGTAATTTTTTTTTAAATTACTTCATTATAAACTACATTCAACATCAAGTTTTCGTTATTGCCCATTTGAACTCGTATATTTTCTCAGGATCTAACCCGGCTTAACGCAACATAAAGTTGGCCGTGAGCAAAGCAATCCTCCTTTAAATAAAGCCTCACCCTTGATAATGTTTGCCCCTGAGCCTTATTTATTGTTATGGCGAAGGCTATTATAATGGGAAATTGGCGGCGGTTCAACGTAAAAGGAAGTGTGGTTTCGCTCGGCTGCAAATTTATACGAGGCAATAGAAATCGCGTTCCCTGAGCCTCCCCGCATAACACTTCCGCGTGCAAACAATTCGGATGCATTTGTTTTACAATAAGTCGTGTGCCATTCACCAATCCTTCTGCTGGGCTTAAATTGCGAATCAACATGGTAAATTTCAAGTCAATTCATACCAATTATTGCCATCACAACAAAATTTTGAAAAAAATTCGCAGCACCCGTTGGGACTACATATGTTCATGAATACATACTTATTAGTAAAGAGAACAAAACAAAACAATTATTGAGAATCCAAATGTACATTTATAAGTGCTCTTATATGTGTCGTAATCCCGCTCACAAAATTTTACTCTTTGCATAGACATGCTGTGATCAATATGAAAATGTTAATAACTTTACATACGAATATGTCATTAATTAATGAACCAATTTAATTTTTATGATTTTTTCAAACATACTCGTCAAATCTTTTCTTTTGATATAAATTTCATATCTGCACATATTGTAGTTTAGTCAGAATAAGCGCCATGTTTTAAAATAATACAATACTATTGATAGAAGAAGATAATGGAGCAAAGTGCATGTTTTGGCCAAAAACAAATTAAAGAGTTCTTTGCCCATACAATGCTGAGCTCATTAGAAAGACAGCTAAACAAAGCAAACGTGCTCATATATATGCTTATATTTGTGTGTCATCCCGCTTGCCATAGACATCGCTGTTATTAGAAAGAGAGCTAAACAAAGCAAACGTACTCATATAAATGCGTATATTTGTGTGTCATCTCGCTTTGCATAGACATCGCTGTTATCAATATGAAAATTTTGATAACTTTACACGCAAATATTTCTTGAACAAATTAACCAATTTTAATTTTTATTATTTTCCGGAAATATGCTCATCAAAAACTTTCTTTTGATATTTACATATTTCATATCCGTACATATTGTAGTTTAGTCAGAATAGGCGCCATGTGTTAAAATAATACTATAGATACTTGTACATGTACATATGTGCATATAACCGCACACAGGCCACTCATTTTATTTTTTAAATGCGTAAGTCGCTCAAAGCTGAAATTGTATGCCTAGCGACTACAAGAACAAATTACATGTATAAGCGCAGCCGTAACAGCCATGATTCTAGTAGCCATTTCGCTGAACAGTTTCAACTATTGTACAGTACAACAAAAACTCATCATCAAAAAATTCATTGATTAATTCGAGCTCATAGTTCTAAGAGCAAAATATTTTCATTCATAAAACGAACCGCCCATATGCCAATTTTTCTCAACGATGACAAAAATTTACTTCTAAGACTGAAGAAATCAAATCAAAATTGTCAATATTGGAATATTTCGCGTAGAATTATTTGCCAATATTTGGTAAACTTTGAACTTTTGTCATGTCGAATGGTCGCGGCTCCGTATATACATATGTTTGTACCCATATATGTATGTATGTAAATATGTGTTCTTAATGCTCGACAACAGCAGCTGTGCAGCGCTAATGAATGTGGCTGGATTTTTAGAGAAGTTTTATCGCAATATTTATGGTAAGTACACACACACAGTCAGTTTATTCCGATATCTTGTTTCGTCCGATGTGAAAAAAGATTTAGGGGTTTCTTTTTATAAAGGGCGACTAAATTTCAAGGGCCGATGTTGAATGTGAACCACACCTAGACGTCAACGACACAGTTGGACTCCTTTCTTTGGAGTTATTTAAAAAAAAGGTGGAAGTCGATAAGCCAGCAACAATTCAAGAGCTAAAGGAGGAGATAATTCGGCACATTAACGGCATAGAACCTCAATTATGCCTCAGCGTCATCGAAAATTGTATTTTATTCAAAATCAACACCGGCCCTTGAAACTTAACCATCCAAGCTTAATTTAATCACGCATTTAAGTTATGCCGTTTTCAATTCATTTGCTATGTTCGATTTTGTTAGACGTCACTCATCGCGCTCCACTGACCCATATACTCTTAAGATTTATACTCTGCGTTTTTTCGGTCCAAATTAGATTCTGTTGCTTTTATTTGGAGACTTTATCAGATTTGGAACTTTCTAGGGCCAAACAAATATTTCAAATGCAATTAAAAAAATACTTTCTATGTAAGAAATCAAAATAAATACTTGTAAATGTTTGTTGTTTTAGTTTTAGGTATGTTAAAATTCAATTGTTACTTGTATATATTTTTAGCAATATAATCGTTTCTTATGTTGATAATCTAATTTTACTACACTTGTTAATATTAAATAGTGTAAACTTATATTTTAGTTCTGAATTTATGTCTTAAATGTCTGTTCTGAAGTTTGTTAGGCTTTTATGAATAAGTAAATACCGGCAGTGGTTCTACTAGAGCTGTACCTTTTGTGCTAATTGAGTCTTGGGCATGTCACCCAGACAGCACCTCAACCAACCAACCATAGTGACATTTACTAATGTTAAGGAACAAACGAGTACGCACACACCAACTATGTAGAATAAGTTATTCAACTCACGCTGGAGAGTGGATGAATCTCTTGGACATTTAATTTCAAAATATATTTTCATCCGCGATCATCATCAGAAATTTACACATTACACAACCAACCATAGTGACATTTACTAATGTTAAGGAACAAACGAGTACGCACACACCAACTATGTAAAATAAGTTATTCAACTCACGCTGGAGAGTGGATGAATCTCTTGGACATTTAATTTCAAAAAAATATTTTCATCCGCGACCATCATCAGAAATTTACACATTGAAAAACAGGAGGAAACATCGTTAATGAAGAGAGTAAATAGTAACAGACCTAGGACACTACCTTGGGGAACACTAGACGAAGCAACAAAAGAATAAGACGATATATTATCGAGTCGAACGACACAGTGTTTATTACACTAGTTTACAGCAAAAATGGTCCTCGACCAAAAAGCGTTTTTTAGACTAATTTGAGGTCGCTGACACCAAAATCGACTTTTATTTTTTTTTTTTTCAAAGAACGGTTTCCGAGATATTCCCAAAAAACCTGTTTTTGTGCAATAGTGCAGTTATTACCTGCAATCTCGAAAACAATGCGCGCCATTTCTTTGAAGTGCATAAATTTCGAAAGGCACACATATTTATAACCTACATTGCAATATATAATTCGTGTCAATGGAAGTCAGAGTTTTCACAAAACAGCTGTTGAAAGTTAAAAAAAAGGCATTTTGGACGTTTTTTACTAAATTGTCAAAGTTTATTAACTTTTTTCTGGAACAACAAATTTTTTTATACCGACATAAGATAAGTAGGTAGACAATTTTGTCACCTTCATTTTAAGCCTAAGTTTGTATGAATCGACGAAAAATTGTAGAAGTTATGACCCATAAGGTCAACAAGTGTGATTTTGCAGCTTTTGACATGGCTATGTTTGAGGTCGAAAATACGCTTTTACTCTCAAACTTCTTCTTTTATGTTGCACGGAATCTTCACAAAGTTGCATCCAGCAGTAGTCGCTCATCATTCCTTGATCCCAAAAGCCCTCATAACGCTTTTCAATCATACCAATATCTTGATGAAATCGCTCGCCTTGTTCATCACTTTCAGCCCCAAAATTCGGAGGAAAAAAATCCAAATGGCTGTAAAGTAGGTGCATTTTTAACGACATGCGAGCACCTGTTAACAAAAAAAAAGTGAATTGTAAATTTTCTCATAATTTTCCAATCAATGTATGTATGTGATAAATATATTTTGGAGTATGTACGTTTTACAAAACTGACCAATAGTGTTAAAGTATTTCATCATTGTATGAATCAATTGACGGTCGTTGTTGCTCCTGTTGTTTCCCAAGAATCCATGAACAACTTTTTGGAAAGGTTTCCAAGCTTTAGCTTCGGAACTGTCAAGGCATTGTTGAAATTCTGTATCCGTAAACAATTTCTTTATCTGTAGACCGACGAATATACCTGCTTTGATTTTCTCTGTTGACAATCTTGGAAACTTGGTTTTCAAGTATTTAAGGGCTGTGTTTTGCGGTTTTTTGCCAAAGCTTTCACAAAAGTCTTCATTAGCCCAAGTTTTATATGCAAAAGGGGGAAAATAACTTTTTTTTGCTCAACAAGTGCTTTTTTGATAACGTTGTTTTTGCCCACGACATGAAATATTTGTCATCCGCTCTGCTATCCGAAAGACACAAAAAACAACTGTATTTGGTATAGCCACCCTGCAGACCAGTCAGTAGAGCGACAGCTTTCAAGTCACAGCATATTTTCCAGTTATATGAACTGTAGTCAATTAATTGAAGTAGTTCTTTCATTGTCTCATAAGTTTCTTTAACATTCGTAGCAATGATCAACGGGGATCGATGGTTTCTTGTTACCTTTGTGCAGTAAGACAGCCTTAACACTAGACTTGCAACCATCAATGAATAGACACCTCTCGTTTGGATCATGAGTTTCTTCAAGTGCCGCAAACAACTTATTAACATTATTGCAGTAGCAAAAATTTTCTGTTTTTGAGAAATACTGTTCGAAATTTTTATTGCGGTTTCGGTAATACGTTACGTTAGTACCTGATTCCAAATAACCGCGTTCCTGTAGACGTGAAGATAGGAGTTCTGATTTTTCTTTCGATAAATTGAGATCACGACATAAATCGTTTAATGCTATCTGATTAATTTGCTCTACTTCTGTCTCGATGTGCTTGGGAAACTGCTGACATTCGAAGTCGAAGCTGTGATTTCTTGAGAACTGAGTGACTCTGCTTTTGGTGTTAGTGGTTCACATTTTGGATATTGGGTAGAATGTGGTGGGGTTTTTGTCACTGATGATACGTCAGGATACGTAGCTTTGGTATATTTTCCTTCTCGAAGTGTTACGACAGACGATGAAATTGTCTTCATTCATATAATATCTCGGAAACCGTTCTTTGAAAAAAAAGTCATTTTTGCTTTCAGCGACCTCAAATTAGTCTAAAAAACGTTTTTTGGTCGAGGACCATTTTTGAAACTGAAAATTTGTAAACTATTAAGATAGGAAATGAACCACTTAAGAAATTGAGGGTGAAAGTCGAAACCCCCAAGTTTAGCTATTAATATTGGGTGAGATACCTTATCAAAAGCCTTTGAAAAATTTGTATAGATTGCACCCATTTGGCAGTTAAATTCGTTAACGTAGATCTGCCTGGAACAAACCCATGTAGATTGGGACTTAACAAATATTTAACGGCAAAGTATATTTTTTCTTTGACTATAGTATACTCAAATCATTTAGAAAATGTAGTTAGCTTGGAAATCGGCCTGTAATTTTCTATATTATTATTATTGGCACTTTTAAGGACAGGCGTAAAAAAATTTATTTCCAGTTGTCAAAGAAGACTCCAGCGGAAAGTGACATGATGAAAATGTGCTTTAAAGGCGAAATAAAAGCAGGAAAACTTTAATTAGAATACCCGATAGGCCATCAACATCTGTATTAGCGGCTTAAGCTGATTTATACCAACAATGACATCCTCGTCAGTCAAATTTAATTTCCCGACGTTGATGAAAGTATCTAAATTAAACATGATAACTTCATGAACAAAGCCAAAATCGGTATTGTCTGAAATAAAATTCGAAGAAAAAAATATAGTAAAAGGATTGTCAACATCAGAATATGAATTACCTGAGGCCTCTTTAAGATGAACGGACGCAGGTATAATTGAGCAGTTTTTCTTAAATTTTATGTAACTGCAAAACGCATAAAATTTTAACGGGACTATATTTAATATTGCTTCCTACATTACGAATAAAACTTTGGTACAATGATTTATTGAGCTTTTTGAATTTTTCTCTGCAAAAGACATACCGCTCACGAAAGTCAGCCTCATTACTTTTGTTTTTATAAAACTTATTCTTCAAGTTCCTTAGTTGTTTGAGTTCTCTATAGGGTCCGGCACTCGAAGTGTAACCAACTTCAAATCGCTCGCGCAGCTGATGCACCTGTCTGTTAGTTGACTAAACGACAGTCCAGAGTATTGTTTACAAGCGTGCGGAAGTATTTTGCCGAGAGTAAGCGCGAAAAAAGAAAATCAGTAATGGATTTCAAACGTAATATGGTGATTTCGTGAGCTCGAGCGTCTTAAAGAAAATTAAGTTTTTGTCTATCGCACCATTACTCGTTACAATGACACTTAGTGGAGTGCCCAGAGGTTTTGACCTCGGATCTCGTAGGGACTGAATGAATTGCCATGTAACCAACAGGATTTTCTTTTGTATGCTCTAAATTGTAACTTCTACCAATATTATATTGTGCAATTAATTTTTTCATTGTTTAAACAAAAAAATATGAAAAATTAATGTATTGGAGCATAATATTGAGTTGGAAAAATTTTTTTTTTAGTTCTACGTTAAATTTTACTTAAATAGATAAAGACAAACATCTTCCCAACGTTATATATTATTGGTTATATTATGGCTGGAATTGGGATAAAAGAAGTTCTTTCTACCATTTATCCAGAAAATACGATTGATCACATAACGTCAGGACGTGCCTATGCTAGAGCAGTACGTGCTCATACCTTATTGCAGCAAGCTTTAGCACAATTAATTTTTGAAGATCTTAAGGAGAATAATGCGGATTTTTTAAATGTATTGAATGACGAACAAATATCGATGTTTTTTGAAATGTTCAATTACAATGAAATTACAGAAAACCAAGGATTTCAAATGCTGAGTAGAATTTTTGAAGATAAGTTAGTTGAGCTTGAAAATAAAAATAAAACATCAAAACTATGGATTACATATTTTCGAATGGTAACAATATTGAAAGACTTCATTGCTGCCGACCGTATGGGGGATTGGAATTTACATCTACATAGTATTGAGCTGATGATTCCACTATTCCACGCATCAGGACATTTTCCCTATGCGAAGGCTGCACAAATTTATCTGCAAGATATGAAGGAATTACAGTATATAATGGATCCAGCAGAGTTCGAAAAATATACAACAGGATATTTCACATCTAGGCGATCAGATATTTTTTTTTCTGGTATTGCAAGTGATCAGACTATTGAGCAGACTTTAATGAAAGGAATGAGCGTCGGGGGTCCTTTTAAACGAGGTGCCACTGAAAGAGTAGTTTATAAATGGATCAGAGGAGTTATTTATAGTAAAGATATTATTCAAAGCATAGACAATTTTTGTGACATATCTTTCAATAAAAGTCATCAATACAGTGATTCTACAGATGCTAGAATAGAAAGTGATGGTATCGATGTAAAAAGATTGGTAGACTTTTTCAAAGAACACAGTCCTTTTCCTGATACAGATGCAATTATGTCAATTGCCACTGGAATTACCGGTGATAAAAGTATAAATTGTTACAATGCTTTTGAAGAAGGTTTAAAAGTTATGAAGAAAATCGAAGGGAAAAATGTACGCGAATTGAAGTTTTTAAGGAAAGATAAAATAAATTCTCTATTGGCTAAAAATAATAAAATAAAAATTCATAACAATGTTATTCCCGTTGATCCATTGTTGCTGTTTCAACGTATTTGTGTGTTGAAAAAAACAGATGATGAACTAAAAACTTATATGAATTATGAACTGGCACCATATCCACTTGCTCTGTTTGAAGATGGCCAAATGCGAAAGACAAAAAAATCAACTTTCTACGAATTATTCCCAGAAATTCAGATTAATTTGAAAAGCTTAGAAAATGTGCATTATGTTATTGATGGAGGCATGTTGTTATATCGTTGCAAATGGCAATTAAATGAAACATTCAAAATGATATGCGAACATTACGTAAGATATTTGAGGAATAATTATAATAACGCATACGTGGTATTTGATGGATATAAGAAGGACGGTATTAAATCTGCTGAAAGGAATCGTCGCGCACTAAAAAATATAAGTACAGATATTGAATTTGATGAAAATATGCCGTTAAAAATCGCTCAAGATAAATTTCTAACGAATAAAAAAAATAAATCTCGCCTAATCGAAATGTTAAGAATAAAATTAGCTGATAACAATATTTTTACATGCCAAGCGGAAAGCGATGCAGATAAATTAATTGTTGATACAGCAATTAGTTTAGAATCTCAAAATATTGTTGTAATTTCTGAAGACATTGACGCCTTGGTTGTGTTAACGGCATTGACGCCTACTGATCGTGAAATATATTTTTTAAAACTATCCCGAGGCAAAGTTAACCAACAAATATTTTCATCGAAAAGTTTAGAAAAATCTCTACCAGCATGTAAAGAACATGTTCTATTTTTACATGCTTTCACGGGCTGTGATACTACTTCTGCGTTTTACAACAAAGGAAAAATTAAGTTTATCAAAAATTTTGAGAAGCGGAATGATCTACATGACTCAGCAGCAGTATTTAAAAACGTACATGAAGAATACATTCAGGTTCAATTCCTTCATCAAAGCAACTGGCAAAGACACAAGTGTTCTTTTATCTTCGTTACCTCCCACATCTGATGCAGCATTTGAACACTTAAAACGGGTTTACCTATAAATCCAGATGTGGTTAGGGAATGATTTAATCATCGAAAATTGGGGATGGAACTATTCCAATAATACCTATCATCCAATATTTACGAATCAATTACCTGCTCCGGAAAATTTATTAAAAATGTTATTTTGCAATTGCAAAAAAGGATGTGGAGCAGCATGCGGATGCCGAAAAAGTGGATTATACTGCAGTGTAGCATGCCTACAGTGCAACGACGACAGCTATCTAAATCTAGCGCCTATGATTAACATCAGTGAAATTGAAGATGATATTTGAAAAAATGTAAATTTTTCAATAGACAAATTTTTTTGTTAATTCATTTTTTTCTTTTAAATAGTCATAATTTTTTTGTTTTTAATAATTAATTCGATTTTACTTTTATGCTATAATAACAGAAAACATTTTTTTATTTTTTTTTTTGTATGCTAATTATTTAAATAAACGAATAGTTTACATAATATTTTTTTTTTTTACATTTAATTATCCATAATCTATTTATTTTTTCATTTGATTCCACTTCTGTTACAAAAACAATAAGTTCTAGAACGTTATTTGCATTATAGCACATAAGTTATTGCAATCATAAATTTTTGCTATTTAAAAATCAAATGCACAACTTTTAAATAGGTAGAGATTATTATTTATGTTATTCACAACACGTTTTCGCAAAGATAATTTAATTTCATCTAGTCCCTAAGACATCCTAGGTTTTAACGTTTTTAACGCTCCAGACACTCCACTAAGTGGTAGCATCGTGCAACGTTAAAAAATGCAACGTCACGTGAAATAGTTGAAAAATTGAAAAAGCGACTTGAGCGAAATCCCCGACGAAGTCCCAATCAAATGGCGAAAGAACTGAAAATATCTCACCGTAGTAACCGCCGCATACTAAAAAATGATCTCAAAGTCAAGCCTGAAAAGATCCAAAAGGCGCAATTTCCGAAAATTGTATTTTCTGAAGAGAAAATTTTTCAAATTGAGTAATTCGTAAACTCCCAAAACGAGAGGATTTATTTGACGGATCGTTCATACGAAAATTTGAGTCATCGAATGGCTACCAAGAGGCAGAAGCCCCCACAGGGAATGGTTTTGGCCGCTGTAACGACATATGGGCGCTCTCCAATCATTTTCATCGAGCCTGGCGAAAATATGCGAAATATTATCGGGAAAGTATTCTGGAGGTTGCTTTGAAGCCGTGGTCAGACAAACATTTCGGTATACATTCGGCATACCATGGACGTTTGAACAGGACTCGACACCATCTCACATAGCTCGAGTGAACCAAGAATGGTTAAAAAACAACGTTCCGCACTTCATAACGCGCACACAATGGCTCTCAAATTGATCAGACTCGAATCCGATATGTGGCCAAAATACCTGCAAGTCACATTCGGGCACCTTGCGATTCGGTTCTTGACCATCTCAAGGCCATAGTCAAGGCAAAAGGTGGCTATATCGACCAATACAGCGCAAACAAATTATTTAATTCAACAAAATTGCAACGAGAGTAATTAAAAGCAACTCTTGGACTATTACTTTCAAGTTCAAAATATTTTAAAAATTCATTTTCCAACACCAGCCGACTATGATGGCGACTCGAAGGCGAAATGTAACTGGCTGCCAGCGAGAGCGTATAATTAATATTAGAACTAACAAATAATAAGTCTAAAATTCGATTAAGTTCATTTACAACACTATTGATTTGTGATAATTCAATATATAGCAAGTTATGAATGAAGTATGATTCGCACAAACTATTAACATTAGAAAGAGTGAGAAAATTATTATTATCCATAAAATATTACCTGAATTAAAATCACCTAAGACACAAAGTTGACTACAAGTCACCTACTTTCTCATATAGTGCTAGTATGTTGTCAATATGTCATACTACATATATAAAAAGAAATCAGAGCTGCCAGGCGGAATATAGGACACGCAAATATAAAACACACCAAACGCGCCTTGTAATTTTACGAAAAGTTGATCAAGAACGGAATCAGAATCCGATAGGACATAAAACGAGGCACGAAGATGACTGCGTGAAGCAATAAGTACACCACCACCCTAACTAACACCAGTTTTATCAAAATCTCTATATTTACGAAAAACGTCAAAGAGAGTTGTGTCAAAGAACTTCGCGTCGAAAAAATTAGCATTTAATCAAGTCCTGGTTAGGACGAAAAAGTCGTAATCCAATTGCAAGCTAAAAATATAAACGGGTTCAGATTTAGTCCTGAGACCCGCAGTATCTTAATAGTCAATGTAGAAGAGTTTCTTACTTCGTGGGTTGAAGCTGACGACTATTTCGGAAATATTTAATGGTCGGATAGAAACATTTGAAGGCCAAATATTTAAAGTCAGCAATTTGTTGCATTCAGTAACTCCAAGCTTGAAATTTATATAATTTACATTCTTCGAATTTGTATCTTTCTTCGCAAGCTTATAACATAAAATATCATTTGTATTGAACGCAGCATGCTTGGCAACATACATACAGCCTTAAAACGAAGAGAAATGCAGCCATTTGTGAGGAAGTACATCCCCAAGTTCAGTGTTATCGTTCCAAATACACAACACCTTTATAACAAAAAGATGGCTCCATAATCAGTAAACAACAACTATACCTAAATGCAAAGAATATAGATGGATGGATGAGTGAACAAGAAACCAGACTCCTTAGGAAATAAGCAATATACTTAGTCTTGCCATAAACTCTGTGATAAGTTTTACAATGCATGTGGCGAGAATAAATTCGTAAAAATAGGTTCCGTTATTTTGGTTTATGTTCGTATGCATTATCTACTCATAAATTATACTATTTATCGCACGATCAATCGTTTTTCCCAAACGTTTGAAGGGAGAGACAGAGAAAGAAGTGGTCGACCTCACGTGGTTCGAACCAGTGCAGCCATAAAAGCCGTTCGAGAAATAGTTCGCAGAAATCCCCTTGGAAAGCAGAAACTCATGTCCAGGGAAATAAATGTGTCGACCAGATCCATGTGAAGACTAATTAAAGATGATCTCCACATAAAAGCCTTCCGTCGCTCAACTGGTAATCTTTTGACAATGCACTTGAAGAAAATAAGAATCAACAGATGCTTCTTCGTAGGCTCGCGGCCAACGGCCATGAAAATGTTCTTTTCACAAATGAGAAAATTGCACTGTTGAAGAAGAAAATGTTCACTATTCTAAATGTTTGATGGGGATTGCCTTGTAAAGGCGTTACATCTCGTCATTTCTGCGAAAACAGGGGTTAAGACCGAGGCAAAATTGTCCCAGAAGGATAAGGCGAAAGCCACCCTGCAGGGACTAAAGAGTTTATAGAGGCAGAAGATTGGCCGCCTGGAAGTCAAGATCTGAATCCATTGGGCTACAGTTTGTGGTCAGAATTGGAAAACATAGCCTGCCGCAGACCTCACAGAAATTCGGAGAGTCTCAAACAATCTTTGGTTCGAACAGTGCTGTCAATATCCATGGAAACCGTGCGTGCTGCAATAGCTGAATGGTCTAATCGTTTGAAGGCTTATGTATAAGCAACTGATGACCATTTCGAATGAAAATTAAAAATGTTTTTTAAAAATATTTAAATGATTAAAAAAAACTAACTTCATTAAAAAAAAAGTATTATGATTTCATATCTATGACGGGCTTAACTTGTAACAAAACTTATGGCAGGACTAACTAGATTGGTAATTTACTACCGCAAGCTCAATGCAGTCACCATCACCGATCCCCGAAATAAACGAAGTATTCGCACAGCTTGGACGTAATCGATTATATTCTGTTATTGTCCTAAAGAGTGGATTCAATCAAATACCACTAAAGGAATCCGATATTGAAAATACCGCATTCTCCAATTTACCAGGCTCTCTTTCGGAGTAAGAAATGCGTCATCCATTTTACAGGGCACTGATTTGACAGCACATAGGAAAATTATGGTACGTCTACATAGACGATATCGTAATCTTCCGCAAGACAGAAAAGGATCACGCAAAAACTTAAAAGTAGTTTTAGATACACTAAAACACGACAACATAAAAACGCAATTGGACTCTTTGCACAGGAAGTCGAATCTTTAGGATTCATAGTAACTGTCAACGGAAATGGAGGAAACCCATCAAAGATAGTGGAAATAGAAAAAGTACCTATACCGAAAACACTTAATTAAGGACTACGCAAAGAAAGTAAAACCTCATACTCTCATATGAGAAGGAAAGGAAAGTCGACTAAGGAAACGATTATAAGCAAAAACAGCAATTACGCTGAACAGCGACGCAATATATGCCCAACATACTCAATAACACTTCAATAAAGAATTTCACTTGACAACCGACCCCTCTAATTACGCTATAGGAGCAGTACTCGAACAAGATAATAAGCCTATCCTTTTTATATCAAGAACATTGTCAAAGGCTGAATAAAATTACGCAACAAGCGAAAAAGAAATGTTAGCGAGGATCTGGGCCCTTTACGGCTCTGCCGCAGTCACTAACCCCTGACGAATGCGTTTAGCAACAAGAGCAACAATAGCAAGCTAAATAGATGAAAATATATTTTGGAACAGTATAACTACGAACTGGCGGCCGCCGTAGCCGAATGGGTTGGTTCGTGACTACTATTCGCAATTCACAGAGAGAACGTCGGTTCGAATCTCGATGAAACACCAAAATTAAGAAAAACATTTTTCTGATAGCGGTCGGCCCTCGGCAGGCAATGGCAAACCTCCGAGTGTATTTCTGCCATGAAAAAGCTCCTCATAAAAATATTTGCCGTTCGGAGTCGGCTTAAAACTGTAGGTCCCTCCATTTGTGGAACAACATCAACACGCACACCACAAATAGAAGGAGGAGCTCGGCCAAACACCCAAAAAGGGTGTATATATATATATATATATATAACTGTTTGCTGTGAATAAATATTGTCAAACCATAAAATGAAACTGTTTGTAAAACTGTAACTGTTTGCTGTGAATAAATATTTTTAAACCATAAAATCGTGACTAATCAATCACGGAATGTATATCTGGCGTCCAACGTGGGGCCACGCGCGTTTTTTAAACAAAATGCTCATTAAAGGACAACCCGCGTGATCGTGAGCTCGGACTCATCAGCAAAACCTCAGCCCTAAGTCCAATCTCAGGGAAGCCGTTTGAAGCAGCCAAGGACTAGCAGGATAATACTTGTAAGAAAAGTGACTGTAATTATAAACTAAATTAAGAAATTGTACCAAGGCAAGCAGCTAAAATTTAAGATTTTATTTGAGAATTTAACTGTGAATCGAAAATGTAAGCGGCTACAAGTAAGTAAATTTAAAAAGAATCATGACGAATTTAATTCTTAAATAAATAAGGAAAAATTTTTCCAAAGTCAAGGCTAAAAATTAGGTTGTATTTATAAAACAAATTTTGAATTACGATTTAAAATAGATGAAACGACACTTCGTTCAGTTATTAGTGCTGCCATAAGATTAGCCACTGAACAGTCTAAATGTGATTTTCAAAATGTAATAGACCAATAGAGAGAGCCTATCACGAAGTGAGACATCGACAAAAGTAGAAGTAGACGTAGTAAAATGATTGCCAGTATTTTCTTTAGATCAGACTCGCCTTACGTCACGTCGTACGGCGGATCATGCCACTTATAAACTTTTTGAAACCTATCCCGGAAGTTGCTATCACTATCAAGCCGTGGCTATCATTCGGAACAAAGTTACAGGACGCGCATTTTCTATCTTGCTATCTTCGATTAACACTGTATTCAATTTTAGGGCTATTATAACCAGATTTGATTTGTTTATGCGGATGAGAAGCCTATACATGTTATAGAACAAGAAATGCCCACTCTCCGTCGGCATGGTTAGACATGGTCGAAAAGAAACTGACAACCATAACCAATAAAACTCTTATGACTTATGGAAATGAGCGGCGGGTGATTGAATCATTAACGACTAAATATCGTCAAGGCGCTCTAAAGGTTTTCATATCCGTCTTAATGGTCTTAATATACCATTATGTGACATCCTGTTTTCATCTAGACCGAAAGATATGTCATCGGCGCTTACTCTGGCGTAAGAATTGGAGTCTTATCAAGCTCGATCATTGTTCGCCTCAAGATTTGCTGATGGTGGAAATGAAGATAATCTTTTGCAGAAACTAACTAACGCTAGGCCCTCAATTGCCACCAGCCCTCATTTTAAAATATTAACAAGTGATCAAGATCAACAAAAAGTTACTCCAATGGAGGTTGATCCCAGCCTTTTGAAACTTCGGCATCCTACCCAACAAACGTGCCCTTCTTCTCGTAATTGCCCCAAATATCCTTCTGGTAGGACTCCATTTGGGAATCCCCTCCCAACGAATATCAGTGATCAATTTAATTACAATAAACTAGGGCGAATCGATGCTCTAAATCAGTACAATTTGACGACTTCGAAGGGACCTATATAGATTCCGATGCCTACGACGATAAGTGACGACAAGTGAGGAAATGAATTTTTGCACTTCATCATTATATGGACTGCGTAATAAAATTTCTACGCTTTTCAAATGAGTGGTTTTTTTTCTGTCACCAAATGCAATTATTCGAACGTTCTCAACACCACAACTCAACGTCTCCTCCGCCAATTTTTCGCTTATATATTATGTAATATGTATGTAGGTTCTCTGACTTCCATTATCCATAATAATTTTGGAGATTACGCTATGACCGCTATTGACTTCGTTAATTATTGCTTTTGCTGTTTGGAAAAAAATACCTGTCTCTTTTTATTCAATTGCATTTAAGGGGGTATTCTAGTCTAGAGCCCCGAACATCGAGCATTTTTTGACGGTGAATAGAAACAAAAGCTATTGATATTTTCACTATCCATTTTTTTATCATTTACTTATTTATAAAGCGTTTTTCAGTAAGAGCGCTTCAACTTTTTTTTTTTAATAAAACACAACGGTTTGACTTTTTTAACTAATTTTTTTTTATTATCGAGTTTGAACATATACATATAAGTATGAAACTCGATTTTTTTGCATGACCACCGCGTGTACGTTTTACGAAGTCCAATCGTTGAACCCAATTTTCGACCACTCTTTTGCATAAATCGGCCGAAATTCCAGCAATTTCGCGTTCAATATTGGCTCTGAGCTCACAAATCGTCGCCGGCTTGTTACTGTAGACCAATGACTTCACATAACCCCAAAGAAAATAGTCTGGAGGCGTCCAATCACACGAGCGCGGCGGTCATTCGACCGGTCCATTTCTGGAAATAATGCGCTCATCGAACTTACTCTTCAACAAATCAATTGTAGCGTGTGCTGTGTGGCTTGTGGCCCCGTCCTGTTGAAACCACATGTCGTCTAAGTCCATACCATTCAATTGCGGCCAAAAATAATCGTTTATCATGTCGCGGTATCGATTTCCATTCACAGTAACGTGGCGATCGTTCTCGTCAACGAAAAAATATGGGCCAGTTACGCCGCCGGCATGTAAACCACACCAAACACTGATTTTTTTGATGTAATTATAAACTAAATGAATCACGTGTGGATTGCTTTCTGTCCAGTAACGCATATTTTGCTTGTTGACAAAGCCATTGAGCCAAAAGTGAGCTTCATCACTGAAGATGATTTTTTGGAAAATTTATAAATTTTCATAAAAAATTTGCACGATTATTTGCATAAAAAATTTGCACGATTATTTGCATAAAAAATTTGCACGATTTGCAATCGTTGCTCAAGTGTGTAGCGTTCCATGATGAAATGAAGTTTACAAATGACAAGCGAAAAATAAAAAATATTGTGTCGTTCGCCCTCCCTATCGGAAAGAAGTTGAAGCGCACCTATTGAAAAACGCTATATATTAAAAGCACACAAAACGAATTTAAAAATAAATAAGTTTTCATGGCATTATGCGTCTTTAAAGTGGAAGGGGAAAACAAAAGGCAGTGTCCTCGTCGTCACGATTTCTGCCCTTATGGTCATCTGAAAAAAAGAGATGACAAATTCTTAATTAATTTAAATGTCATTATCGTATAACGCAGAAAAAAAGGGGGAAAATATTTTTCATAAAATGGCGGCTACTCAAAAATTGAGGTCGTTTTTCCCTAATTTTTAAGCTTTCTCGAATTGTTTACACATATTAAAAAATTGAAATTTCCAGTTTTTCGTGCGTCATGCGATAGAGATATATTTAAAGAATATTCACAATAAACTTCAAGCAAATCGGTTGATTAGAACTTGAGATATCGTGCCGACCGAATCGAAAAAAGTAGTTTCGAGAAAAACACGTTTAAAGTTTAACGTTACCTACCTATTGTTACATCCATCCGCTCAAACCAGTCTAGCTGTCGCGTCCCTAAAATTATTGTAACTTCGAAAGTAAGTCGGATTTTGAAAAATCCTTTTAGGGAGATTTTTTTGAATACTTAAACTATCGAATTTTGAAAAAAAAAATTTCCATTTTTTTTTAATTTCTAGACTAGAATACCCCCTTAATGTTGTTGCGTCAGCTGCATTTAGTACTTTTGTAGACTCCCCATTATGTTTATTTTTTGGTTGTTTTTCATTTCGCCCTTTGTCATTTCATTGTTGTCGCTCGCACATTGCTGATATATGTTCACCGCTACATATGTCGCATTTTACCCATTGCGCATTACAATATTTGGAATTATGGTTACGGTTTGTAAATCGAAATCATCTTCCTTCTTTCCTCAATATAATCTTCTTCTCTTCGATAGCTAAGTCGCTCTTGCAGCTTTTCGTGGTATGCGTATTTGTTTTGCAAAGAACACATTGATAGTGCTGACTGTTGCCTACGAAGAGTCCCGCTGCAGTACCTCCATATCGAAACCGTATTTTTCTTCTTTCCGTCACATTGAATTTTTCGGTCTTTAAAAATCTCAGAAGTTTTTTAGCTGGTCATTTTCTGTTCCGTTACTTTGCTTTCCTTAACCGTATCAATGCTGCAATTTAGTATTGTACTGAAAGCGGCATTCCTTTCCAATGAACGGTAAAACTGCACACGCAAAATGTTGTTGGTATAGATTTCAACAAAATTGATTTTCCCATTATATCGTACTGATCCGATGATATGTGAAATGCTACAAGCGATCGCATAGTCGAAGTAACCTCGTTGTACAGTTGCCGTAATCCATCTGCTGTGGACTGCACCGTTCTAATATTCATTCATTTCTGAACAAATTTCTCGACGATTTTTTCATTGTTTCTATATTCTTCTTGCAAGAGAAATATGGCTGCGCTGTAACACTTTTCGGTGGGTGTAAAGCCGGCTAGGGAAGCAGCGACTTTGCCTACTAACGCTTCATTCAAAAAATTAAATTTTGAAGATGTAGACAATTTCGGATTTTCGTGCACTGTAGCCACTATTTCCCTCTGTCGCTACGACCTGCACTGCGCCTTCATAGGAGTTATTTAATGCTTCTGTACATGTTTTGAAATTAACCCAAATAAGGCTTAGTACTTAACATTGGGATGTGACTCACGCAAGTTTCAGATATTACAGATTTAAAAATATTCATTGTATCAGCCAGCCAAATCAACATTTTCAAATTGCCGAGACCAATCCAGTGCAAACATTATTTAATTCAACAAAATTACACCGAGAGTAATTAAAAGCAACTATTTAAAAAATTAAATTTCCAACACCAAACGCACCTTGTAATTTTACGAAAAGTTGATCAAGAACGAAATCAGAATCCGATAGCACATAAAACGAGGCACGAAGATGACTGCGTGAAGCAATAAGTACACCACCACCCCTACTAACACCAGTTTTATCAAAATCTCTATATTTACGAAAAACGTCAAAGAGAGTTGTGTCGAAGGACTCCGCATCAAAAAAATTTACATTTAGCCAAGTTTCGGTTAGGACAAAACAGTCATAATCCAATTCTGAACTCAAAATATAGACGTATTCGGATTTGGTTCTTAGTCCCCTGGAATTTTGATAATCAATGCTTTTAATTTTTATACTGTGCGTATCGGACGTGTTTTACTGTCGATCCGTGTTAATAAAAGTTTTCTCAACAAACTCAAAGTGCATTATTGCTAACAAGAGATAGGACTCATAGCAAACTGCATAGAAAGTGCAAAGTGCATTATCAAACTCGATAAGCCAACAAACATTTTAATTAAAACAAAAAAAAAAAACTAAAACCAAGCAAAGCAGCTGGCAAAATAAATAATAAATAAATATGAGTGTGTTACGTTCTCCCCCTTGGGAGAGAACAGAATCCAAAAGTGAGACGAAAGTTCTTACTCCGCAAAAAATGCCGCTACATACTAAAAAGTCGTTGTCAATGCCGCGCACGAATTTAGCACAGAGCGGATTGAACGCAAACGGGTCAACACAGTCAGCTCCCATGAGCTGCAACAACAATATGCGCTCTACATTATCGCCATGGAGCGCAGACAGCATAAGTTCTCATATCAGCAGTCCCGTATTCTCTGCATCATGCGTGAGCACAACTGGTATGCCTACAACCAGAGAATGTTAATGCAATGAGAAGTAGCAAATGTTACTGTGAGCTTTTTTTAGCACAATTGAGATTTGAAAGATTTGAAGTAAGGGAATTTAGCACACCGAGTTTATAGACACCTCACTGACTTTTGCCCACACAAAAATTAGAAACACCACACATCTTTCACCTCAACACACAACACATTTCTCACCTCGACATTAAACCAATTAAATTTTTAGTATTTTCGTATTTTTGAAATAATAAACGAATACGTAAAATCTATTACATAATTTTTTTTTTTTTCAATTACATTAAAAAAAAAACGAATTAAAAAAAAAAATTAATAAAAAAAAGTTTGCGCCGGGAATTGAAATCGAGTCTAACATGTGGCGAGGAAAAATAGGCGGTGCGTTTATTTCTTGCTTATTTTTTACCATTTTGTTACTTTTGAAATGATAAGCGGATACATAAAATTGATTACAAATTTTTTTACGATTACATTAAAAAAAAAATTTAAAAACGAAAAAAAAAAAATTTGCGCCGAGAATTGATGGCGAGTCAAGTGGGGAGGATAAATACGCAGAGCGTTTATTTCTGCGCCTGCGTTGTGAACAAAAGGTTTTGTGCATGCGCGCGACGCGAATAAATTTTAATAAAGTTCTGAAAGTAATTCATGAAGTTTTTCATTACACACATATGTACATAAATGAACGTATACTTTATATGTAAATAAATGATGGTATATCGCACCCTAAATACAAAAGGGTCACAACTCAAAATTTTCCAAAACTGAGTTTTTTGTATAAATTAATTCAGAGTACACATTTCTAACTGCTGCAAATATTTCGTTCACATAACTATCTTCTTTAACTAGAAAAATACAGTTATGTGTATTTTTATGTCAAGTATGTTGCTTTTGCACGATCAACTAAAGAGAATTATTTTTAGTTGTGTTAATGGGATCAAGAACAGCTAATTACTTTTATTACACATAAAGAGTTTTATTTTGAGTTCTGCCTCTATAACTGTAAAAAGTGATAAATTTCGTGGTATATTATTTTGCATTGTGCCTCTTTAGTTGTGAAAAGTGAGTTCAATTAGGTTAGGAAACTTATAAAATTAAAACATTTTATCAGTTAAAAAGGCACAACTTAAGATAATATCAGTAGTTAATAGAAAAAATTTCAGTTCTTCTTCTTAATTGGCGCGATAACCGCTTACGCGATTTTGGCCGAGCTTAATAAAGCGCGCCAGTCGTTTCTTTCTCGTGCTAACCGGCGCCAATTGGACACACCAAGTGAAGCCAAGTCCTTCTCCACCTGATCTTTCCAACGCAGAGGAGGCCTTCCTCTTCCTCTGCTACCACCAGCTGGTACCGCATCGAATACTTTCAAAGCCGGAGCGTTTGTATCCATTCGGACGACATGACCCAGCCAACGTAGCCGCTGGATCTTTATTCGCTGCGCTATGTCTATGTCGTCGTAAAGCTCATACAGCTCATCGTTCCATCGTCTGCGATATTCGCCGTTGCCAACGTGCAAAGGTCCAAAAATTTTACGCAGAATCTTTCTCTCGAACACTCCAAGCGTCGCTTCATCGGATGTTGTCATCGTCCAAGCTTCTGCGCCATACGTCAGGACGGGCATGATGAGAGTCTTGTAGAGTGTTAGTTTTGTCCGTCGAGAGAGGACTTTACTGCTCAGTTGCCTACTTAGTCCAAAGTAGCACTTGTTGGCAAGAGAGATTCTACGTTGGATTTCAAGGCTGACATTGTTATAGGTGTTAATGCTGGTTCCCAAATACACGAAGTCTTTTACAACCTCAAAATTATAACTGTCTACAGTGACGTGGGTGCCGATACGCGAGTGCGCCGACTGTTTGTTTGAAGACAGGAGGTACTTCGTTAAGAGTCATAAATCAAAATTTTGTTTTATTTTCGCAAACATAATATAATATTGAAAAAAATATAGTAGAACCTTCTTCAATGTTGTATATTTTCATGATGGAACAATATTTTCTTTAAATATTACAATAATTTTTACATAAAACGTTTTTCGTCTCTCCTGAAAATCTTAGTATTTTGAGTTGTGACCCTTTTGTATTTAGGGTGCTATATGATAATATACATAAGTACATAATATGTATGTATGTACATATCAATAGGAGGTATTTGCATTCAGAAAAAAATAATGGGTTAAGATAAATCAACACTTGTTTTATATTGTATGTCAATTTATAGTTTATGTATTCAATATTATTTACATACATATGTATGTATGTACATTTGTATATGAAAAACAATAATGCACAAGAGCAAGAACATCATCTTCCTTTCATTCATATGTGCATGTATGCCTAATAACCTTGACTTATGTATGTGCACATGCCACAGCACATCACATTCTTACAAGAAATCAAATACACATACGCACTAGTGAACGAGTTTCTTCCTAACAAGTGCAAAAACAATTCTGCTCTATGTATGTATATATACCCACTTTATGTCCTAGCATATATACATACATATACGAGTATACCTACTTGCCTTCTAAACTTCCTACAAAATAATTGCATTCATATGTTACTACATCCATGCACGTTCATACATTCATGCATATGTACATATATGCGCGAGCACAGCGCTCCCTTCTTGCTTCCATGTACTTTTGTCTATCACCAGACGATATTCCTAATATTATACTTACAAAAACACAATACTTTGATAGACGCAAAAGCAACAGCAAGCGCAACGCGATGGCCGCTTTGCCACCACACATTCTAAAATGTTCTAGAACACAACAAAAACACATACCTCACATGCGCATGTCGCCCAAAGCTAAAATCTAAGCCTAGCGACTACAAAAACAAAATACATTCGTAGACGCAGTCGCAGCGGCCATGATTCTATCAGCGACGGCGCTGAACAATTTAGAACAAAAACAAAAAGTTCATTCATAAGTTAGAGCTCATATTTCAATTTCATTCATAAAACGAGCCGCCCATATGCCAACTTTCGCGACCATTCGAAAATAATCAATATTGGAATATTTCGCGTGGAGTTATTTGCGAATATTTCATAAATCTATACTAATATTATAAAGAGGAAAACTTTGTTTGTTTGTTTGTTTGTTTGTAACGAATAGGCTCAAAACTACTGGACCGATTTTAAAAATTCTTTCACCATTCGAAAACTACATTATCCAAGAGTAACATGGATTACATTTTATTTTGGAAAAAAATAGGGTTCCGTAAGATATTTGGATTTTTCGGACACAAACTGAAAAAAATCTTAAATATAAAATAAAGTCAACTTTTTGTGTGTGTTCGCTAACCGGCCGTGTCTGCACCGAATTAAACCAAACTTACACACATTGCTAAGAAGGTATTGAAGATGGCTTCCGTATAGTTTGGATACCTACCGGTTTATAGGGCTCGAGATATAGGTCAAAACGTGGACCCGGGTAACCTTCGGATGTGTATGTACAATATGGGTATCAAGTGGAAGCTGTTGGTGAATGCTTTAGTTCAGAGTATTTTTCATGTCGCTCCGTGACTGGGGTCTCGAGATATAGGTCAAAACGTGGACCCGGGTAACCTTTGGTTGTGTATGTACAATATGGGTATCAAATGAAAGCTGTTGATAAGTGCTTTAATACGGGGTAACTTTCATACCTATTGATGACTAGGGTCTGGAAATATATGCCAAAACGTGGACCCGCCATGTCTTTGCACCGAATTAAACCAAACTTACACACATTGTTAAGGAGGTATTGAAGATGGTTTCCGTATAGTTTGGATACCTATTGGTAGATAGGGTCTCGAGATATAGGTCAAAACGTGGACCCGGGTAACCTTCGGATGTGTATGTACAATATGGGTATCAAATGGAAGCTGTTGGTGAATGCTTTAGTTCAGAGTATTTCCATTCGCTCCGTGACTAGGGTCTCGACATAGAGACCAAAACGTGGGCCCTAGAATGTGTTTGTACAATATGGATATCAAATTGAAGCTGTTGGTGAATGCCTTAGTACAGAGTATTTTTCATGGCGCTACGTGACTGGGGTCTCGAGATATAGGTCAAAACGTGGACCCGGGTAACCTTTGGTTGTGTATGTACAATATGGGTATCAAATGAAAGCTGTTGATAAGTGCTTTAATACGGGGTAATTTTCATACCTATTGATGACTAGGGTCCCGAAATATATGCCAAAACGTGGACCCGCCGTGTCTTTGCACCGAATTAAACCAAACTTATGCACATTGTTAAGTAAGTATTGAAAATGGGTTTCGTAAAGTTTGGTTGTAATTCGGAGCAGTGGGAACGGGTACATCGTTCTTTTGAGCCAGCCATAATGTCGCTTACTTTTTTAACGCTTGGGGCGGAACTGAACTGTCAAATTGACAGTGTGAGTTACAATGTGTCAATATTTCTTTCTGATTTGGATGCCATAAGGAAAAAACGTAAGTGCAACATGTAAAAATTGTTTGTGAATTTTCTTGGAGTGGATTTTGGAACAGTGAATAATTTCTTACGAAATTTGAGAATTTAATGTGAAATTCGAATGAACCTATGTGTTCGTGGAAAAAACAATTTTTTTCCTGTTTTTTTTTTTTTTTGAAAAATATTAATGGATAATGGTTAGAAAAGCTCCAATGCTTAATAAAACATATAAATTGGAACGAAAAATTCATGGATGATCAGGAAAAAAGACGATTGTTTCTTAGTTATTCATATGCGTTGGTTTGAAATTTAAAAACAATCTTCTTTTTTCCTGATTTTCAATTTATATTTTATATTTACTCAAAAACAAATAGAAAAACAAAAAATATTGTTCATGCCAAAGCGCTTGAATAAAGAATACAGAAATAAATAATATGAAAACCATATATTTTCTGTTCTAAACCATATCTATTCTATTTTAGTGTGCCCAGCGAAGGGGGCCGGGTTTGCTAGTCTTAAATATTTGTCATGTCGAGTGGCCGCGGCTCCGTATGTATGTATGCACCCTTATATGTATGTAAATATATCTTCTAACTGTGCGACAGTCGCGAGTTAATGCGACTTCCAGCGAATCACACATTTCTGTTCGCAAAGCCGCATATGTGTACCCTATGATCAAAAAGTACCGGAAATGTTTAAATAAAACATAACAGAGTTAAATTTCAGGCAAATTTATATTATCTCCTTCAAAATATGGCCCGTCTGAAGCAACACACATGTGACAACGTTTAACCAGTCCTCCAAACACCCCCGGCAGGCCGACATGGCCTTCAGCTCCTTCGTCGTATTCTCTTTGATCTTTTTGATCGGTGCGATTGCACGTTATCATCTCGCAAAATCCAAGAATTGTTTGCTCACATTTCCGGCCGTTTGCAACATACAGCATCTCTCAAAAGCTTCAAAACGGATGAATAATATTCTTTATTGACTGTCTGGTCACCTTCCCGGTTCTTTTTGCTCATAGGGTATACATATCCCATCTTTTCACTGACGGACAAAAAGACGGTCGCAGTTGTTGTTTTTTGCATGCATACATTTTGCGTTCGTTGAAGGTTTGTATATATTTGTATATATTTACATACATATGCGTGTATGCGCGTTTGACTTTCTGGATGCATCCATGGATATTAGAATATTTTCTCATCAATATGTGTATGTAAGTAGTTCAGATTTGACTGACGAGATTAAATATAGGAATGCATATTCATATGATTGCCTTTATGGCTGTTTTACATATAAATTAATTCAAAAGAAGTATGAATAATGTTATATAGAAAATAAATTTAGAAAATAAATTAGAAAAACCTGAATACACTATTTTAAATCAATTCTAATTAAACCAAATATAAAAAATGAAATAAAAATATCGAACAAAAAACTGTGTACAGGACTTGAACCTGAGCCAAACATGAGACTATGTACTGCATATACGACACGTCTTTCACGATTGTGCTAATCTACAATCACTAATGAAGTTTTCTAAATTACTCATTTATTAGATTCGCAGTTTTATATGCACATATTCTGCGTTAGTTGAAAGTTTGTATGCGTAATTATATGCATATGTATGTGTGTTTGCGCGTTTGGCTTTCTGGACGGATATTAGAATGATATTTTCTCATCAATATAATTTGGATTTGATGAAATAGATTATAGACATATGTATATTACATATTTTCTGTTTTGATTGATTTATATAAAAATCAGGTTATATCCAGTATGAACTATTTTATACCGAAAAGAAATTTCCATTTATGAAATACAAAAAAACAGTATTTTAAAGAAATTTTAATTAAAATAAACTCAAAAATTTTACCAAACTTTCTTGGTTTGAATTGTAAAAAAAAAATGTGCAAGAAAAAAAATATGACTTCAGGACTTGAACCTGAATTAAATACGTGCCAAAAAACAAAATGAATAATTCCGCCGACTTTAGCTTCTGCACCACAAACTAACTGCCGCGCGGCCTTCTTAATCGCAAATTTATTCGCTTCGATTTGCTTAGTAGTGTGCCGAAAAATTTTATGAACTTCCTCAGTAGTTTGGTAAACGCAGAAAAAATCTGAATTCCTGTCCTAGCGTGGTAAGTAAATATAGAAACCCTCCACTCGCGTCACTCGCGTGGTAAATATCTGCAATTCGCCACTAGTGAGCAAAGTTGAATTTGAAATTACCTTATTATGAATCTACAAATTAGTACTCGAAAAAAGCTCATTTAACATTTGCTCCTTCTCATTGCATTAACATTCTCTGCTACAACTACGACTACAAATACATCTACAACTTGTTCAACCGTCTCTTTAAATTCTACAACAACAACAACTGCATCAACAGAACTACTGCTAGCGACCCATTTGTCAGCGCCTACACAATCAGCTGCACTAAAAAAGCAACCTGTGGTTAAAAGAGCACGAAACTCACCCACAAAGGTCTCAACATTGACTGCTAGTAACAAAAAAATAAAAGCAACATCAACCCTCAATCAAAGTAAACTGCCAAACTACTGGCTGAGTGGAACTTCTTCTGCAAACAAATTCGCAGCTTTAGATGTGGATGATGGAGAAGAAATTACTCAAACTGCAAACTGTGAGCAATTTAAAGATTTACTGTCACAAAATTCAAACAAAGACGAAAAAGAAAAAAATAATAAGCCACCGCCAATATATGTCCAAGGTGTAGAATGCATAAAAACATTAAAGAGTGCTTTAAATGAAATAGCAAATAACAGCTTCACTCTAAAAATTTTAGCAAATAATGAAGTTCGCGTTCAAGCAGAAAATTTAGAAATATATAACAGATTACACCACATGCTAAAAGAAAAAGGTACGAAACTGTATACATTTAGGCCAAAAAGTGAAAGAGAATTTAAAATAGTCTTACGAAATATGCACCACTCTACAGACCAAGAAGAAATTAAAAAATAACTAAACAAAAAAGGCCACAAAGTACTTAACATTACTAATATAATACAAAGATCAACAAAAAAACCACTACCATTATTTTTCATCGAACTACAAGCAAGTGATAACAACAAAGACATTTACAATATAAACAAGCTAATGAACTGCATAGTCATTTTTGAAGCACCTCACCACAAGCGCACCATTTCACAGTGCACGAAATGCCAGAAATATGGGCACACAAAAAATTATTGTACAAGGGATCCAGTTTGCGTGAAATGCGCTGGTAGACATCTTACAATGGAATGCAAAAACCAAATAAAGAAAGTTAAATGCGCTTTATGTGGAGGTAAGCATACCGCCAACTACAAGGATGCGAAATTTATAAAGCACTTAAAATGCAAAGATTTCCACCTCTGCGTAATAAAGAACCAACATTAAATACAAATAAAAATAATACACCAATAACAACAGACGTAACAAACATAATTCCCGGAGTAAGCTATGCTGATGTAGCATCTTCTTCAAGGGAACATAAAGCAGAGCAGGAACTGATTAAAAGATCTGAAAAAAACAGTGATATTGAAGAGCTTAAAGACATGGTAAAATCCCTAGTCAACGAAATGACAAATATGATGAATATAATTACAATGCTTTTAAAGAATATGAATGGACAAAAGTGAAAAAATTAAAATTCTAATTTAGAATGCAAATGGACTAACACAGCACTATTTAGAACCGAAACAATTTTTAGTTGAAAAAATTATTGACATAGCATTGATTACAGAAACACACTTCACTGATAAAAGTCTTCTGAAATTTCCTAAATACAAAGTGTATGTGACAAACCATCCTGATGGAAGAGCCCACGGAGGGACTGCTATAATTATTAAATCAAGCATAACGCACAATGAACAACTCCAATATTCGACGCCTTATCTTCAATCCACGACAGTACAAATCTATGACAAAAATGGACCAGTATCTATCTCCTCCATATACTGTCCACCTAGACACATAATAAACTCGGATCAATATGACAAATACATAAAGACGCTTAACAATAGATTTATTGCAGCTGGAGATCTCAATGTAAAACACATTGATTGGGGCTCAAGACTCACCAACAAAAAGGGGCGTATTCTTATTAACGCAATTAACAAAAACAATTGCTGATTTATAAGTACCGGAAAACCTACCTATTGGCCAACCGACGTAAAGAAAATTCCAGACTTGATCGATTTCTGCATAACCAAAAACATAAGCCATAACCAATTGACAATTCAGTCGTGCTATGAACTTTCTTCTGACCACTCGCCGATATTACTTGAATATGTAAGTCATATAAAATTTATAGATACATCTTTTCGCATACTTAATGACAGAACCAGCTGGGAAAAATTCCTTCACCATATTGACGATCAACTTATACCAAATGTGATATTAAAAACGCAACTTGACATTGAACATGCCATTATACATTTTAATGACGTAGTACTAGAAGCAGGGATCAGAACGGTACCAAAGCAAGCAAATAGAACAAATACACCAACAACTGACATTACTATTAAAAAGCAAATTATAGAAAAAAGAAAGTTAAGAAAAAGATAGCAAAAAACTAGATCACCTGACGACAAGAGAAAACTAAACTTAGCTACAAAAATTCTTAAGGATACCTTAAATAAGAGAAATAACAAAGAAATCGAAAACTGTTTGAAGAATCTGACTACCTGTCAAGATACAAACTACTCTTTATGGAAATGTACTAAAAAATTTAAAACTCAAGAGGAAAAAGCGAAAACATTGGCAAATTACTTCGAAAAAGTTCTATCAAATGACGAAGAAAAGAAAATCAACAACTAAAACAACTTCCACTATGATTTTACAAAAATAAGAAGGACGAATACACACGAAATAATAGCTTTCATCGAAAAAGGAATAAAACATAAAAACGCTCCCGGATATGACATGATATCAGGAAAAGCATTAGCGGAGCTAGCAACTAAGGCATATGTATACTTGCGAAACGTTTTTAATGCAATGTTTCGCTTACAATACTTTCCGAAGCTCTGGAAAGTGGCAGAGATTATTGCATTGCCGAAACCGGGTAAAGATCCAACTACCGTGTCATCATATAGACCAATAAGCTTATTACCGACAATATCTAAAATTGCTGAAAAATTACTGCATGACGCTCCTTCTGGATCAGGCGGGTAAGCTGGGCTCCAAGCCACCGGGGGGGTCGGCAGGTTGCGGATCGCCGGAAGGCCTGCAATTACAGGGTAGTTGTGAATAAGTTTTAACAAGTTTGCAGGGTAGTTGTGAATAAGTTTTAACAAATAAGCAACCCCCGACAAGGAGCGGCTGGAACAGAGGACGCGGTACAAAAGCTAGCTAGTCCAATGAAGTTTCAGTGACAAAGGCGAATAGACACCGCCTTTCCAAAATTATGTGCCCCTTCATCATGCGTGGGCATGATGAACATACAAAAAACCAGAAGCATATGACTCAAAGCGAGCGGCTCCCTGGTCAGCGTCTGCTCTCCAAAGTAGAGCGGCTGCCTCAACATCATCACACAGAAACTGTGATGAAACAAACGAACCTGGCAATGAAACGGATATAGATTTTAACAAACGTTTTGGATTTGATGATTTTGGGCTGACGGTTGCAACAGTCTGCTACCTTAGTACACAGGAGTGAAATCCTGTGGAAACGGCTCTCAGGTAAATGTTGCAGACCGCCTCCGTCCTGTTAAACCCGTGGCGGGTCTTCAAGTACGTTCGAAGCTACGTCGCCATTAAGTTGGCGGTACAGGCTCAGATGAGAAATTCCTGACTAATGCCATCCTGGCTCTGAACGCAACAGCCCATAAGGTTTTGCGTCAACCCTTTGCGCGGCCTCCCTGCAATGCATAGATAACCGCGGGGAAAAAGCGGCAACTGTACATCGAGCAGAGATAGCGGCTTGAAGCGAGGACCCTTATAAACATGAACGCACAAACAAAAACACAACAAACACAACAAACACAACAGACTCAACAGATAAGCAAGCTACAGACGCCATTGCAACAGAGGGGATCACCTGGTTACGAAGGCCTGGAAGCTTTCAGAAGAAGAAGTAAGATTCAACATTCGCCGCCGCGAACTCTGGGAGAAAAATTGGGACTCAACGAGAGGGCTGACGCCTCTCTGACACCATCCTTACCAGAGATAAACAAAAAAGATGCGCTAAACACCCCTACTGATGAACAGAGCCTGCCCTCCGAGAAAAGTTCACCAAAGCAGGAGTTCATAGCAAAGATGAGGACGGGAGAAGAGGAAGCTCTCATGAAGTGCCGCCTCACGCTAGGGAAAATGAAACTGGCAATGCTGAAGCAGAAAAATATAAGTATCGACGTAAAAAACGGCGTATCCGAACTAGACGAGCTCTTCGACATTATTGAAGGCCTGAGACGAAACTGGATTAAAGCGGAACACGAAGCCAAAAAAGTAAGGCCGGTGAAACCAGCAGAAGCCCAAAGTGACCCAAGTAATTTGATCACTCCGACGGCTGTATCATCGAAAGCCGCATATGTGTACCCTATGATCAAAAAGTACCGGAAATGTTTAAATAAAACATAACAGAGTTAAATTTCAGGCAAATTTATATTATCTCCTTCAAAATATGGCCCGTCTGAAGCAACACACATGTGACAACGTTTAACCAGTCCTCCAAACACCCCCGGCAGGCCGACATGGCCTTCAGCTCCTTCGTCGTATTCTCTTTGATCTTTTTGATCGGTGCGATTGCACGTTATCATCTCGCAAAATCCAAGAATTGTTTGCTCACATTTCCGGCCGTTTGCAACATACAGCATCTCTCAAAAGCTTCAAAACGGATGAATAATATTCTTTATTGACTGCCTGGTCACCTTCCCGGTTCTTTTTGCTCATAGGGTATACATATCCCATCTTTTCACTGACGGACAAAAAGACGGTCGCAGTTGTTGTTTTTTGCATGCATACATTTTGCGTTCGTTGAAGGTTTGTATATATTTGTATATATTTACATACATATGCGTGTATGCGCGTTTGACTTTCTGGATGCATCCATGGATATTAGAATATTTTCTCATCAATATGTGTATGTAAGTAGTTCAGATTTGACTGACGAGATTAAATATAGGAATGCATATTCATATGATTGCCTTTATGGCTGTTTTACATATAAATTAATTCAAAAGAAGTATGAATAATGTTATATAGAAAATAAATTTAGAAAATAAATTAGAAAAACCTGAATACACTATTTTAAATCAATTCTAATTAAACCAAATATAAAAAATGAAATAAAAATATCGAACAAAAAACTGTGTACAGGACTTGAACCTGAGCCAAACATGAGACTATGTACTGCATATACGACACGTCTTTCACGATTGTGCTAATCTACAATCACTAATGAAGTTTTCTAAATTACTCATTTATTAGATTCGCAGTTTTATATGCACATATTCTGCGTTAGTTGAAAGTTTGTATGCGTAATTATATGCATATGTATGTGTGTTTGCGCGTTTGGCTTTCTGGACGGATATTAGAATGATATTTTCTCATCAATATAATTTGGATTTGATGAAATAGATTATAGACATATGTATATTACATATTTTCTGTTTTGATTGATTTATATAAAAATCAGGTTATATCCAGTATGAACTATTTTATACCGAAAAGAAATTTCCATTTATGAAATACAAAAAAACAGTATTTTAAAGAAATTTTAATTAAAATAAACTCAAAAATTTTACCAAACTTTCTTGGTTTGAATTGTAAAAAAAAAATGTGCAAGAAAAAAAATATGACTTCAGGACTTGAACCTGAATTAAATACGTGCCAAAAAACAAAATGAATAATTCCGCCGACTTTAGCTTCTGCACCACAAACTAACTGCCGCGCGGCCTTCTTAATCGCAAATTTATTCGCTTCGATTTGCTTAGTAGTGTGCCGAAAAATTTTATGAACTTCCTCAGTAGTTTGGTAAACGCAGAAAAAATCTGAATTCCTGTCCTAGCGTGGTAAGTAAATATAGAAACCCTCCACTCGCGTCACTCGCGTGGTAAATATCTGCAATTCGCCACTAGTGAGCAAAGTTGAATTTGAAATTACCTTATTATGAATCTACAAATTAGTACTCGAAAAAAGCTCATTTAACATTTGCTCCTTCTCATTGCATTAACATTCTCTGCTACAACTACGACTACAAATACATCTACAACTTGTTCAACCGTCTCTTTAAATTCTACAACAACAACAACTGCATCAACAGAACTACTGCTAGCGACCCATTTGTCAGCGCCTACACAATCAGCTGCACTAAAAAAGCAACCTGTGGTTAAAAGAGCACGAAACTCACCCACAAAGGTCTCAACATTGACTGCTAGTAACAAAAAAATAAAAGCAACATCAACCCTCAATCAAAGTAAACTGCCAAACTACTGGCTGAGTGGAACTTCTTCTGCAAACAAATTCGCAGCTTTAGATGTGGATGATGGAGAAGAAATTACTCAAACTGCAAACTGTGAGCAATTTAAAGATTTACTGTCACAAAATTCAAACAAAGACGAAAAAGAAAAAAATAATAAGCCACCGCCAATATATGTCCAAGGTGTAGAATGCATAAAAACATTAAAGAGTGCTTTAAATGAAATAGCAAATAACAGCTTCACTCTAAAAATTTTAGCAAATAATGAAGTTCGCGTTCAAGCAGAAAATTTAGAAATATATAACAGATTACACCACATGCTAAAAGAAAAAGGTACGAAACTGTATACATTTAGGCCAAAAAGTGAAAGAGAATTTAAAATAGTCTTACGAAATATGCACCACTCTACAGACCAAGAAGAAATTAAAAAATAACTAAACAAAAAAGGCCACAAAGTACTTAACATTACTAATATAATACAAAGATCAACAAAAAAACCACTACCATTATTTTTCATCGAACTACAAGCAAGTGATAACAACAAAGACATTTACAATATAAACAAGCTAATGAACTGCATAGTCATTTTTGAAGCACCTCACCACAAGCGCACCATTTCACAGTGCACGAAATGCCAGAAATATGGGCACACAAAAAATTATTGTACAAGGGATCCAATTTGCGTGAAATGCGCTGGTAGACATCTTACAATGGAATGCAAAAACCAAATAAAGAAAGTTAAATGCGCTTTATGTGGAGGTAAGCATACCGCCAACTACAAGGATGCGAAATTTATAAAGCACTTAAAATGCAAAGATTTCCACCTCTGCGTAATAAAGAACCAACATTAAATACAAATAAAAATAATACACCAATAACAACAGACGTAACAAACATAATTCCCGGAGTAAGCTATGCTGATGTAGCATCTTCTTCAAGGGAACATAAAGCAGAGCAGGAACTGATTAAAAGATCTGAAAAAAACAGTGATATTGAAGAGCTTAAAGACATGGTAAAATCCCTAGTCAACGAAATGACAAATATGATGAATATAATTACAATGCTTTTAAAGAATATGAATGGACAAAAGTGAAAAAATTAAAATTCTAATTTAGAATGCAAATGGACTAACACAGCACTATTTAGAACCGAAACAATTTTTAGTTGAAAAAGATATTGACATAGCATTGATTACAGAAACACACTTCACTGATAAAAGTCTTCTGAAATTTCCTAAATACAAAGTGTATGTGACAAACCATCCTGATGGAAGAGCCCACGGAGGGACTGCTATAATTATTAAATCAAGCATAACGCACAATGAACAACTCCAATATTCGACGCCTTATCTTCAATCCACGACAGTACAAATCTATGACAAAAATGGACCAGTATCTATCTCCTCCATATACTGTCCACCTAGACACATAATAAACTCGGATCAATATGACAAATACATAAAGACGCTTAACAATAGATTTATTGCAGCTGGAGATCTCAATGTAAAACACATTGATTGGGGCTCAAGACTCACCAACAAAAAGGGGCGTATTCTTATTAACGCAATTAACAAAAACAATTGCTGATTTATAAGTACCGGAAAACCTACCTATTGGCCAACCGACGTAAAGAAAATTCCAGACTTGATCGATTTCTGCATAACCAAAAACATAAGCCATAACCAATTGACAATTCAGTCGTGCTATGAACTTTCTTCTGACCACTCGCCGATATTACTTGAATATGTAAGTCATATAAAATTTATAGATACATCTTTTCGCATACTTAATGACAGAACCAGCTGGGAAAAATTCCTTCACCATATTGACGATCAACTTATACCAAATGTGATATTAAAAACGCAACTTGACATTGAACATGCCATTATACATTTTAATGACGTAGTACTAGAAGCAGGGATCAGAACGGTACCAAAGCAAGCAAATAGAACAAATACACCAACAACTGACATTACTATTAAAAAGCAAATTATAGAAAAAAGAAAGTTAAGAAAAAGATAGCAAAAAACTAGATCACCTGACGACAAGAGAAAACTAAACTTAGCTACAAAAATTCTTAAGGATACCTTAAATAAGAGAAATAACAAAGAAATCGAAAACTGTTTGAAGAATCTGACTACCTGTCAAGATACAAACTACTCTTTATGGAAATGTACTAAAAAATTTAAAACTCAAGAGGAAAAAGCGAAAACATTGGCAAATTACTTCGAAAAAGTTCTATCAAATGACGAAGAAAAGAAAATCAACAACTAAAACAACTTCCACTATGATTTTACAAAAATAAGAAGGACGAATACACACGAAATAATAGCTTTCATCGAAAAAGGAATAAAACATAAAAACGCTCCCGGATATGACATGATATCAGGAAAAGCATTAGCGGAGCTAGCAACTAAAGCATATGTATACTTGCGAAACGTTTTTAATGCAATGTTTCGCTTACAATACTTTCCGAAGCTCTGGAAAGTGGCAGAGATTATTGCATTGCCGAAACCGGGTAAAGATCCAACTACCGTGTCATCATATAGACCAATAATTATATTTTTTATTATTATTATTACCGACAATATCTAAAATTGCTGAAAAATTACTGCATGACGCTCCTTCTGGATCGGGCGGGTAAGCTGGGCTCCAAGCCACCGGGGGGGTCGGCAGGTTGCGGATCGCCGGAAGGCCTGCAATTACAGGGTAGTTGTGAATAAGTTTTAACAAGTTTGCAGGGTAGTTGTGAATAAGTTTTAACAAATAAGCAACCCCCGACAAGGAGCGGCTGGAACAGAGGACGCGGTACAAAAGCTAGCTAGTCCAATGAAGTTTCAGTGACAAAGGCGAATAGACACCGCCTTTCCAAAATTATGTGCCCCTTCATCATGCGTGGGCATGATGAACATACAAAAAACCAGAAGCATATGACTCAAAGCGAGCGGCTCCCTGGTCAGCGTCTGCTCTCCAAAGTAGAGCGGCTGCCTCAACATCATCACACAGAAACTGTGATGAAACAAACGAACCTGGCAATGAAACGGATATAGATTTTAACAAACGTTTTGGATTTGATGATTTTGGGCTGACGGTTGCAACAGTCTGCTACCTTAGTACACAGGAGTGAAATCCTGTGGAAACGGCTCTCAGGTAAATGTTGCAGACCGCCTCCGTCCTGTTAAACCCGTGGCGGGTCTTCAAGTACGTTCGAAGCTACGTCGCCATTAAGTTGGCGGTACAGGCTCAGATGAGAAATTCCTGACTAATGCCATCCTGGCTCTGAACGCAACAGCCCATAAGGTTTTGCGTCAACCCTTTGCGCGGCCTCCCTGCAATGCATAGATAACCGCGGGGAAAAAGCGGCAACTGTACATCGAGCAGAGATAGCGGCTTGAAGCGAGGACCCTTATAAACATGAACGCACAAACAAAAACACAACAAACACAACAAACACAACAGACTCAACAGATAAGCAAGCTACAGACGCCATTGCAACAGAGGGGATCACCTGGTTACGAAGGCCTGGAAGCTTTCAGAAGAAGAAGTAAGATTCAACATTCGCCGCCGCGAACTCTGGGAGAAAAATTGGGACTCAACGAGAGGGCTGACGCCTCTCTGACACCATCCTTACCAGAGATAAACAAAAAAGATGCGCTAAACACCCCTACTGATGAACAGAGCCTGCCCTCCGAGAAAAGTTCACCAAAGCAGGAGTTCATAGCAAAGATGAGGACGGGAGAAGAGGAAGCTCTCATGAAGTGCCGCCTCACGCTAGGGAAAATGAAACTGGCAATGCTGAAGCAGAAAAATATAAGTATCGACGTAAAAAACGGCGTATCCGAACTAGACGAGCTCTTCGACATTATTGAAGGCCTGAGACGAAACTGGATTAAAGCGGAACACGAAGCCAAAAAAGTAAGGCCGGTGAAACCAGCAGAAGCCCAAAGTGACCCAAGTAATTTGATCACTCCGACGGCTGTATCATCGAAACGGGCGGCCTCGAGCCCGGCAGAGCAAGGGACGGGGAAAAGAGTATGCGAGAGTGGCAAAACTGATTGGAAAACAGTGACTAGAAAAAAGACGAAAAAACAAGACGCAGAAACACAAATCAAGCAGAGACCTCAGACAAAAAAGGACGAAAGAAAACCCAAACAGCGGTCGGAAGCAGTACTCTTCAAACCGGCGGAAGGACGAAGTTACGCCGAAGTTCTGCAAAACCTCCGCTAATGCGTTAAATCAGACGAGAACCGTGTGGAAGTTCGGGCAATAAGGAAAACCAAATCGGGCGCACTCCTCCTTGAACTAGACAAAGGTATAAAACTAGGACCAGAGCTTAATGAAGCTCTGAGGAGCAAGATGAAAGATATCGCTTCCGTAAGCGAGCTGAAAAACAAAACAACAATTGAGATACGGGACCTAGACTCACTGACTACAGTAGACGAAGTTGCAACGGCCCTTAACCAACTATTAGGCGAGACCAACGAGGAAATCACTGTTAAACTATCAGCACCAAACAGCCGAGAACAGCTAAAAGCGTATGTGACGCTATCGTCAGAAGGCGCAAACAAAATTCTCCAGAAGGAACGCGTTAAAATAGGATGGATCAACTGCAAAATGAGACTCTGCATTGACAAAAAGAAGTGCTACCGGTGCTTCGAAACCGGACACTTACAATGGCAGTGTAAAGGGCCTGATAGAAAGGGGAAAGGACTGTGTATACGATGCGGGAAGCCAGGACACAAAATTAAAGAATGCAGCAGCCCACCGGATTGTTGTATATGCCGAAGTAAAGGTGTTTCTGACACAGGACATATGCTAGGCTCAGTACGATGTGCGGCCTACAATGAAATCATGTCGAAATGATAAAGATTCTACAAGGAAACATGCACAGGAGCACTACGGCACACTTACTCCTACCGCAAATTATGCTGGAACAGGAAGCAGGCATAGCGGTTCTAAGCGAACAGTACGCCTCTCCAAGTGTTGGATGGTTTATAGAAGATCCCTCTTCTACAGCAGCAATATGGTGCAAGGAAAACGCGAAACTCCAAGTGACGAACAGTGGAACCGGAAACGGGTACGTCTGGATGAGGAGCCAATGTCTCACAATTATTAGCTGCTACCTTACACCAAGCGATAGCATCGCTGACTTCCAAGCTAAATTGGACAATATTGAAGACACAGCTCGCCAAATAAGCGGGCACACCATCATCGCCGGAGACTTTAACTCTAAGGCCATGGAATGGGGTAGTCGAACAACAAACCCGAGAGGCCAACGAATAATAGACATGGCCGCTAGACTAGGACTCGCCGTTGCAAACGTGGGCAATAAAGCTACCTTTCGAAGACCAGGGTGTGAAGGCACAATTCCGGATATAACTCTAGTGTCTGAAAGCTACGCAAACAAAATACGTGAATGGACAGTTCTGGAAGATTACAATGGCAGTGACCACCAGTACATTACCTACTGCGCCGGAGAGACAAACGCTAACGCAACGAAACTCATCAAAAGCTCGCGGAAGTGGAATACATCAAAACTTGACAAAGTAAAACTTATAGCTAAAATTGACGAGGAGCAACCACACCACGAAGAGCCAAGTAGCGCCAGACACAAAGTAGAGATGACGCTGAGAAGGATAATGCAAGCGTGCTCAGCAGCAATGCCCAAGATCAAAAGCGCACACCCAAAGAAGTCCGTGTACTGGTGGACAAACGAAATCCGCGATCTGAGGCATACGTGCATCAGCAAAAGAAGAAAGTATACAAGAGCACGAAGAACCAGCCTCGCCACAACAGAGCACGCCGAATACAAAGCCACAAAAAGCACCCTAAAGACGGCCATCCTGGAAAGCAAGAAAGAAAAATGGGAGGAACTTCGGCGCGATATAAACCAAAACCCCTGGGGCTTAGGATATAAACTCGTGCTTAACAAGCTCGGAGCAAGGCAGCCACCTCCTGAACTAAGCGAAGCCACTATGGAAAACATAGTGAATACACTCTTCCCCACACATGACCTCATGGCAGATAGAGTTGACGAGGAAAATACCGACCCACCCCCGCTTTTCACGGTAGAGGAACTGAGAGACGCAGCTGCAACCCTCAAAAATAACAAAGCGCCAGGTCCTGACGGGATTCCAGCGGAGGTTTTGAAAATTATCGCAGTTGAGCGCCCACAAACGCTTCTCCACATGTACAATGCCTGCTTATATGAAGGAACTTTTCCAGAAATTTGGAAGAGACAAAAGTTAGTCCTCATAAGCAAAGGGAAAGGAGACCCTGAAACCCCATCAGCGTATCGCCCTCTGTGCATGCTCGACACGGCAGGAAAGCTGCTAGAAAAAATGCTGAAACCACGAATGGCAGCAGCGATAAACGACTCGGGAGGCCTCTCGGATAGGCAACACGGCTTTAGACCGCGAAGGTCCACAATTGGAGCAATTGAAGATGTAGTAAAGAGCATAGCAAAAGCACGGAGCATAAATCGTTTTCCCCGACCAATCGTGCTCCTCGCTACAATCCATGTAAAGAACGCTTTCAACAGCGCAAAGTGGAAAAATATGATAGACGCATTGGAGAAGCGGTTCAAAATACCCCAACACCTGATGAAGATGATCCGCAGCTACCTCAAAGACCGCGTACTCATCTACGACACAAGAAAAGGACAACGGACAAAAATGATAACCTCTGGCGCGGCCCAAGGGTCCATACTAGGCCCCGATCTCTGGAACGTCAGCTATGACGGCATCCTCACCACCGACATGCCCGACGACTGCTACCTAGTAGGATACGCTGACGATGTCGCAGCAGTAATTACCGCACGGGATGTAGACGCAGCAAGGCGGAAACTTACACAAACGATGACAAGAATCAAGACATGGCTCGACTCGCAAGACCTGAGTTTAGCTCCGGAAAAAACAGAACTGATCCTATTCACGAGAGCGCGCATACCTGTAGAAGTGACAATGCCAGTCTACACAGAGAACAAAACAACCTCAAAAGTAGTGAAATATCTGGGCATCAAACTCGACAACAAACTGACATACTGGGCACAAATCCAGTACGCTGCTGAAAAATCCACCAAAACAATATCAAGGCTATCAAGACTAATGGCAAACATCGGAGGACCCATCGCAAGCAGGCGGAAGCTGCTCATGGACACGACGGTATCCATTCTACTACACGGATGTGAAGTATGGGCGGACACACTTAAAACTGAGTGCCGCCGCAAGATCCTGGCCAAGGCCCAAAGAACCGCCGCCCTCCGCGTTGCTTCAGCTTATCGCACGGTATCAGAAGCAGCAGTACTCATTATTCGCTACACGATACCTATAGATCTGCTAGCGAGAGAGCGAAAAGAACTATGGAACTTCAAAAAGAGCGAGACAAACGCCATAGGAGACCACACACGCGCCCGCACCAAAACGAGCACAAAGCAGCATATTAGAGCACATACACTGCAAATATGGCAAGAGCGATGGGAGTCAGAGACGAAAGGACGATGGACGAAGAGACTTATACAAAACCTAGACAAATGGTATAACAGACAGTTCGGCGAGGTAAACTATTATACCACACAGATGCTATCTGGACATGGATACTTTTACAAATACCTTAACAACATAGGCATCTACGGAGATGCACTTATTGACGACGCAGATCACACTTTCTTCAAATGTGAGAGATGGAAACCAGATCGCACAGCTGTCGAAGGCAGACTAGGCCCCTTAAGAGCTGACAACATCACTGATAAAATGATAGAAAGCGCAGAAAATTGGCAAATTATTCGCACGTATATAGAGCGAGTTCTACGTGCCAAAAAACTTGACATGGACAGAGATCCTAATATACTTGACTAGAAGATAAACCGAAAACATGAAGCCCCGCAGATAGAGACAAAAGAAGACGAGCCTATAGCATGAATGCTGGCTACAAATATGGTGGACCCAGACGTGGGTGAATTAGAATTTGGTCCTTTTCATGGACGCCGTTCTGGGCCCTCCCGAAGTAATGTAAAAATCAGTTCCGGGAGGGGAGTCTCCCCAGGAGAGGAGGAGGGACTGTTTTAGTGGCCACACCACACGACGCAGTAGACGACGGTCGCTGTAAGTGCGAAGGCATTTTAAACCCTACCCCACCCACCAAAAAAAAAAAAAAAAAAAAAAAAAAAAAAAAAAAAAAAAAAAAAAACTCCATGATCGGATAAGCCAACTTCTAGAGCAAAAACTATACCGGATCATCAATTTGGATTTAGAAAAAAACATTCGACTATTCAACAGATCCATAGAATTACAAATAAAATCCAGTCAGACCTTGAAAACAATCAATACTGTGTCGCAGTATTTTTGGACGTAGCTAAAGCGTTTGACAAAGTGTGGCATGAAGGCTTACTCCACAAAATAAAAAGAATGCTACCTTTTGACTACTATCTCATCATAAAAAGCTATCTAACCGACCGAAGCTTCTACATTAAATATGACAATCAATGTTCAGATATTCATCAAATAACTGCTGGAGTTCCGCAAGGAAGCGTTCTTGGCCCTCTACTATATGTTTTATTCACCGCAGATATACCACCTCCTGACGAAACTAATTCTTCAATTGCTACGTTCGCAGACGATACAATATTATTAGCATCAGACAAAAGCTTAATTATCGCTACTGAAAAACTGCAGCGATATACAAACGCAGTTAAGGAATGGTTTGATAACTGGTGCCTAAAAATAAATGAAGACAAAACCGCACAGGTTATATTTACTAACAAAACAAAATTTACCGCAGTTCCAATTAAAATAAATGATAAAGCAATTACAATAGAATCAACTACTAAATATCTGGGTATTCACTTGGACTCCAAACTAAATTGGAGTCACCACATAAAGCAAAAGGTCAAACAAATAAAAGAAAAACTTCGACAACTTTATTGGTTAGTCTGCTCCAAATCCAGACTCACTAAACAGAACAAGCTGTTAGTGTACAAAACTATGATTAAACCAATCTGGCTATATGGATTACAGGTGTGGGGAACGGCTAAAAAAACTCATATACAAAAAATCCAACGACAGAAATCAAAGATTCTTCGAATTTTGACCATGTCTGACAGGTACACGAAAAATGATGACATCCACAGGACTTTTAATATAGCAACAGTAGACGAAGAAATCAAAAAGATAACAACAAGGCACTTTGAAAAAATACACACTCACAGTAATGCAGAAATCAACAAACTTCTTGAAAGGGAAAGAAACGGGAAAAGGCGTTTTAAGAGAACCCGACCAAGCGACCTAGTATGATAAATGCTAAAAAACCATAAATATGTAAAAAAAAAAAATAATTAAAAATAGTTGTAAAATGTAATCATGTAAAGTGAAACTTGTATTGTATTATTGTATATTATTTAATTGCTATTATTTCGTTTATATTAATTTTATCGCTTTTTGACACTGACCATTAAGCGATGTATATAAATCCTGACCAAATTGTTAAACAACATACTTAATGTCAAAGGACAGATGTATAAAATAAATGGGGAAAAAACAAAAAACAAAAATGCTTGCAGGCTGCAGAAGTAGAAGGGTTTCTTACTTAGTGGGCTGAAGCTGACGAACTTTTTGAAAAAAATTAAATGGTTGGATAGAAACATTTGAAGGCCTAATATTTAATGTCAACAATTTATTGTATTTACATACATACATTCAGGAACTCCAAGCTTGAAGTTTATAAATTTAATATCCTTTGAATTTTCATCTTTCTTGAGAAGGGTATAACATAAAATATCATTTCTATAGATGGGAACAAGTTTAGCAACATAATCAATGATGCTATCTGTCTTAACGGAGATTAAAAACGAAGAGATATGCAGCCATTTATGACGAAGTACAACTCAACGTTCAGTATTATCGTTAGTTCCCAATACGTAATGCCTTTGTTTTTTATTATTGCGATGTTTATGCCCAACTGTCCACTGTGGTTTATTTTGCAGAGCATTGTTAGCAGTATTGTTCGCGATTGTATCTTTTGGCATAACATTATTCGTCATAGCGGCAGCATTCGAAAAAGCAGGAGCAGCAGCGCATGCAGGTAAAAAGCATGAGTTAGTATGAAAGAACCAATATTTGTTGCGGTAGGCGAAAGAACAGAAGCAAGAACGGCAGAATACCCAGTATTATTACCAGGGGTAGTTGACAAACCGATATTATTACACGGCGCATCAGAAAGACATTGCGATTTTATCAGCTACATGAATGTCAACAGCATCATTAGATCGTACAGGTAAAGAGCGTAAGTGAGTGTGCGTTTGCATTAATACTGGCTGAGCAATACCATCTTCTGTTACAGCATTCACAGCAGACGATGTCACCGAAGAAGCAAAACAACCAGTATTACCAGAGAATGTTAATGCAATGAGAAGGAGCAAATGATAAATGAGCTTTTTTCGAGTTCTAATTTATAGATTCATAATAAGGTCATTTCAAATTCAACTTTGCTCACTAGTGGCGAATTGCAGATATTTACCACGCGAGTGACGCGAGTGGAGGGTTTCTATATTTACTTACCACGCTAGGACAAGAATTCAGATATTTTCTGCGTTTACCAAACTACTGAGGAAGTTCATAAGATTTTTCGGCACACTACTAAGGAAATCGAAGCGAATAAATTTGCGATTAAGAAGGCCGCGCGGTAGTTAGTTTGTGGTGCAGAAGCTAAAGTCGGCGGAATTATTCGTTTTGTTTTTTGGCACGTATATAATTCAGGTTCAAGTCCTGAAGACATTTTTTTTCTTACACATTTTTTTTTTACAATTCAAACCAGGAAAGCTTGGTAAAATTTTTGAGTTTATTTTAATTAAAATTTCTTTAAAATACTGTTTTTTTTTTGTATTTTATAAATGGAAATTTCTTTTCGGTATAAAATAGTTCATACTGGATATGACCTGACTTTTATATAAATCAATCAAAACAGAAAATATGTACATATATCTATAATCTATTTCATCAAATCCAAATTATATTGATGAGAAAATATCATTCTAATATCCGTCCAGAAAGCCAAACGCGCATACACACATGCATATTCATATAATTACGCATACAAACTTTCAACTAACGCAGAATATGTGCATATAAAACTGCGAATCGAATAGATGAGTGATTTAGAAAAGTTCATCGGTAACTATAGATTAGCGCAATCGTGAAAGACGTGTTGTGTATACGGTACATAGTCTCATGTTTGACTCAGGTTCAAATCCTGAAGCCACTTTTCTTTGTTCGATATTTCTATTTCATTTTTTATATTTGGTTTAATTAGAATTGATTTAAAATAGTGTATTCAGGTTTTTCTAATACCTGTTTTTTATAAATTTATTTTCTATATAACATTATTAATACTTCATTTGAATTAATTTATATGTAAAACAGCCATAATGGCAATCATATGAATATGCATTCCTATATTTAATCTCTTCAGTCAAATCTGAACTACTTACATACACATATTGATGAGAAAATATTCTAATATCCATGGATGCATCCAGAAAGTCAAACGCGCATACACGCATATGTATATAAATATATGCAAACCTTCAACGAACGCAAAATGTATGAATACAAAAAACAACAACTGCGACCGTCTTCTTGTCCGTCAGTGAAAAGATGGGATATGTATACCCTATGAGCAAAAAGAACCGGGAAGGTGATGTTGACTGTTTCCTTCGATTGCCAAGGCATAGTCCACCATGAGTACCTTCCATCGGGCCAGACAGTCAATAGAGAATGTTATTTATTCGTTTTGAAACCTTAGAGAGATGCTGTGTGTTGCAAACCGCCGGAAATGTGAGCAAACAATTCTCAGATTTTGCATGGTGATAACGCGCCATCGCACTGATCAAAGAGAATACAAATCGGCCTGCCGGGAGTGTTTGGAGGACTGGGTTAAGCGTTGGCACATGTGTGTTCCTTCAGACGGGTCATATTTTGAAGGAGATAATATAAATTTTCCTTAAATTTAACTCTGTTTTGTTTAATTTAAACATTCCCGGTACTTTCTGATCATAAGATACATATATGCGGCTTTGCGGACAGCAATGTGTGATTCGCTGGAAGTCGCATTAACTCGCGACTGTCGCACAGTTAGAAGACATATTTACATACATATAAGGGTGCATACATACATACGGAGCCGCGGCCACTCGACATGACAAAAATTTAAGATTTATCAAATATTGGCAAATAATTCCACGCGAAATATTCCAATATTGACTATTTTCGAATGGTCGCGAAAATTGGCATATGGGCGGCTCGTTTTATGAATGAAATTGAAATATGAGCTCTAACTTATGAATGAACTTTTTGTTTTTGTTCTGAATTGTTCAGCGCCGTCGCTGATAGAATCATGGCCGCTGCGATTGCGTCTACGAATGTATTTTGTTTTTGTAGTCGCTAGGCTTAGATTTTAGCTTTGGGCGACATGCGCATGTGAGGTATGTGTTTTTGTTGTGTTCTAGAACATTTTAGAATGTGCGGTGGCAAAGCGGCCATGGCGTTGCGCTTGCTGTTGCTTTTGCGTCTATCAAAGTACATATCGTGTTTTTGTAAGTACAATATTAGGAATATCGACTGGTGAAAGACAAAAGTACACGGAAGCAAGAAGGGAGCGCTGTGCTCGCGCATATATGTACATATGCATGAATGTATAAACGTGCATGGATGTAAGAACATATGAATACAATTATTTTGTAGGAAGTTTAGAAGGCAAGTAGGTATATATGTATGTATATATGCTAGGACATAATACATACATAGAGCAGAATTGTTTTTGCACTTGTTAGGAAGAAACTCGCTAGTGCGTATGTGTATTTGTCTTGTAAGAATGTGATGTGCTGTGACTTGTGTACATACATAAGTCAAGGTTATTTGGGCATACATGCATATGTACATATGTATGAAAGGAAGATGATGTTCTTGCGCTTGTGCATTATTGTTTTTCATATACAAATGTACATACCTACATATGTATGTAAATGCTGTCGAATACATAAACTATAAATTGACATACAATATAAAATAAGTGTTGATTTATCTTAAACCGTTTTTTTTTTCTTAATGCAAATACCTCCTATTGACATGTACATACAATTCTGCTCTATGTATGTATATATACCGACTTTATGTCCTAGCATATATACATACATACATATATACCTACTTGCCTTCTAAACTTCCTACAAAATAATTGTATTCATATGTTACTACATCCATGCACGTTCATACATTCATGCATATGTATATGCGCGAGCACAGCGCTCCCTTCTTGCTCCCGTGTACTTTTGTCTTTCACCAGTCGATATTCCTAATATTGTACTTACAAAAACACGATATGTACTTTGATAGACGCAAAAGCAACAGCAAGCGCAACGCCATGGCCGCTCTGTCACCGCACATTCTAAAATGTTCTAGAACACAACAAAAACACATACCTCACATGCGCATGTCGCCCAAAGCTAAAATCTAAGCCTAGCGACTACAAAAACAAAATACATTCGTAGACGCAGTCGCAGCGGCCATGATTCTATCAGCGACGGCGCTGAACAATTTAGAACAAAACAAAAAGTTCATTCATAAGTTAGAGCTCATATTTCAATTTCATTCATAAAACGAGCCGCCCATATGCCAATTTTCGCGACCATTCGAAAATAGTCAATATTGGAATATTTCGCGTGGAATTATTTGCCAATATTTGATAAATCTTAAATTTTTGTCATGTCGAGTGACCGCGGCTCCGTATGTATGTATGCACCCTTATATGTATGTAAATATGTCTTCTAACTGTGCGACAGTCGCGAGTTAATGCGACTTCCAGCGAATCACACATTGCTGTCCGCAAAGCCGCATATATGTACCTTATGATCAGAAAGTACCGGGAATGTTTAAATTAAACAAAACAGAGTTAAATGTAAGGCAAATTTATATTATCTCCTTCAAAATATGACCCGTCTGAAGCAACACACATGTGCCAACGTTTAACCCACTCCTCCAAACACCCCCGGCGGGCCGATTTGTATTCTCTTTGAGCGCGTTATCATCATGCAAAATCTGAGAATTGTTTGCTCACATTTCCGGCGGTTTGCAACACACAGCATCTCTCTAAGGTTTCAAAACGGATAAATAATATTCTCTATTGACTGTCTGGCCCGATGGAAGGTACTCATGGTGGACTATGCCTTGGCAATCGAAGGAAACAGTCAACATCACCTTCCCGGTTATTTTTGCTCATAGGGTATGTGTCAAGTGTGCGCAGAAGCTTGTGTTCTGGGTTTGTTAGAATGGTGGTAGTTTGTACATATATTTAAACACATATGTGAGTATGCGCGTTAGGCTTCCTGGATGCATCCATGGATATTAGAATATTTTCTCATCAATATGTGTATGTAAGTAGTTCAGATTTGACTGAAGAAATTAAATATAGGAATGCATATTCATATGATTGACTTTATGGCTGTTTTACATATAAATCAATTCAAATGAATAATGTTATATAGAAAATAAATTTCTAAATAACTGGTATTAGAAAAACCTGAATACACTATTTTAAATCAATTTCAATTAAACCAAATATAAAAAATGAAATAAAAATATCGAATAAAAAACTGTGCACAGGATTTGAACCTGAGTCAAATATGAGACGATGTACCGTATATACAACACGTCTTTCACGATTGCGCTAAACCACAATTATTAATGATATTTTCTAAATCACTCATTTATTCGATTCGCAGTTTTATATGCACATATTCTGCGTTAGTTGAAAGTTTGTATGCGTAATTATATGAATATGCATGTGTATGCGCGTTTGGCTTTCTGGACGGATATTAGAATGATATTTTCTCATCAATATAATTTGGATTTGAAGAAATAGATTATAGATATATGTACATATTTTCTGTTTTGATTGATTTATATAAAAGTCAGGTCATATCCAGTATGAACTATTTTATACCGAAAAGAAATTTCCATTTATAAAATACAAAAAAAAACAGTATTTTAAAGAAATTTTAATTAAAATAAACTCAAAAATTTTACCAAACTTTCCTGGTTTGAATTGTAAAAAAAAAAATGTGCAAGAAAAAAATATGACTTCAGGACTTGAACCTGAATTAAATACGTGCAAAAACACAAAACGAATAATTCCGCCGACTTTAGCTTCTGCACCACAATATATATATATATATAAATCAATCAAAACAGAAAATATGTACATATATCTATAATCTATTTCATCAAATCCAAATTATATTGATGAGAAAATATCATTCTAATATCCGTCCAGAAAGCCAAACGCGCATACACACATGCATATTCATATAATTACGCATACAAACTTTCAACTAACGCAGAATATGTGCATATAAAACTGCGAATCGAATAGATGAGTGATTTAGAAAAGTTCATCGGTAACTATAGATTAGCGCAATCGTGAAAGACGTGTTGTGTATACGGTACATAGTCTCATGTTTGACTCAGGTTCAAATCCTGAAGCCACTTTTCTTTGTTCGATATTTCTATTTCATTTTTTATATTTGGTTTAATTAGAATTGATTTAAAATAGTGTATTCAGGTTTTTCTAATACCTGTTTTTTATAAATTTATTTTCTATATAACATTATTAATACTTCATTTGAATTAATTTATATTAGTGGAGTGTCTGGAGCGTTAAAAACGTTAAAACCTAGGATGTCTTAGGGACTAGATGAAATTAAATTATCTTTGCGAAAACGTGTTGTGAATAACATAAATAATAATCTCTACCTATTTAAAAGTTGTGCATTTGATTTTTAAATAGCAAAAATTTATGATTGCAATAACTTATGTGCTATAATGCAAATAACGTTCTAGAACTTATTGTTTTTGTAACAGAAGTGGAATCAAATGAAAAAATAAATAGATTATGGATAATTAAATGTAAAAAAAAAAAATATTATGTAAACTATTCGTTTATTTAAATAATTAGCATACAAAAAAAAAAAAATAAAAAAATGTTTTCTGTTATTATAGCATAAAAGTAAAATCGAATTAATTATTAAAAACAAAAAAATTATGACTATTTAAAAGAAAAAAATGAATTAACAAAAAAATTTGTCTATTGAAAAATTTACATTTTTTCAAATATCATCTTCAATTTCACTGATGTTAATCATAGGCGCTAGATTTAGATAGCTGTCGTCGTTGCACTGTAGGCATGCTACACTGCAGTATAATCCACTTTTTCGGCATCCGCATGCAGCTCCACATCCTTTTTTGCAATTGCAAAATAACATTTTTAATAAATTTTCCGGAGCAGGTAATTGATTCGTAAATATTGGATGATAGGTATTATTGGAATAGTTCCATCCCCAATTTTCGATGATTAAATCATTCCCTAACCACATCTGGATTTATAGGTAAACCCGTTTTAAGTGTTCAAATGCTGCATCAGATGTGGGAGGTAACGAAGATAAAAGAACACTTGTGTCTTTGCCAGTTGCTTTGATGAAGGAATTGAACCTGAATGTATTCTTCATGTACGTTTTTAAATACTGCTGCTGAGTCATGTAGATCATTCCGCTTCTCAAAATTTTTGATAAACTTAATTTTTCCTTTGTTGTAAAACGCAGAAGTAGTATCACAGCCCGTGAAAGCATGTAAAAATAGAACATGTTCTTTACATGCTGGTAGAGATTTTTCTAAACTTTTCGATGAAAATATTTGTTGGTTAACTTTGCCTCGGGATAGTTTTAAAAAATATATTTCACGATCAGTAGGCGTCAATGCCGTTAACACAACCAAGGCGTCAATGTCTTCAGAAATTACAACAATATTTTGAGATTCTAAACTAATTGCTGTATCAACAATTAATTTATCTGCATCGCTTTCCGCTTGGCATGTAAAAATATTGTTATCAGCTAATTTTATTCTTAACATTTCGATTAGGCGAGATTTATTTTTTTTATTCGTTAGAAATTTATCTTGAGCGATTTTTAACGGCATATTTTCATCAAATTCAATATCTGTACTTATATTTTTTAGTGCGCGACGATTCCTTTCAGCAGATTTAATACCGTCCTTCTTATATCCATCAAATACCACGTATGCGTTATTATAATTATTCCTCAAATATCTTACGTAATGTTCGCATATCATTTTGAATGTTTCATTTAATTGCCATTTGCAACGATATAACAACATGCCTCCATCAATAACATAATGCACATTTTCTAAGCTTTTCAAATTAATCTGAATTTCTGGGAATAATTCGTAGAAAGTTAATTTTTTTGTCTTTCGCATTTGGCCATCTTCAAACAGAGCAAGTGGATATGGTGCCAGTTCATAATTCATATAAGTTTTTAGTTCATCATCTGTTTTTTTCAACACACAAATACGTTGAAACAGCAACAATGGATCAACGGGAATAACATTGTTATGAATTTTTATTTTATTATTTTTAGCCAATAGAGAATTTATTTTATCTTTCCTTAAAAACTTCAATTCGCGTACATTTTTCCCTTCGATTTTCTTCATAACTTTTAAACCTTCTTCAAAAGCATTGTAACAATTTATACTTTTATCACCGGTAATTCCAGTGGCAATTGACATAATTGCATCTGTATCAGGAAAAGGACTGTGTTCTTTGAAAAAGTCTACCAATCTTTTTACATCGATACCATCACTTTCTATTCTAGCATCTGTAGAATCACTGTATTGATGACTTTTATTGAAAGATATGTCACAAAAATTGTCTATGCTTTGAATAATATCTTTACTATAAATAACTCCTCTGATCCATTTATAAACTACTCTTTCAGTGGCACCTCGTTTAAAAGGACCCCCGACGCTCATTCCTTTCATTAAAGTCTGCTCAATAGTCTGATCACTTGCAATACCAGAAAAAAAAAATATCTGATCGCCTAGATGTGAAATATCCTGTTGTATATTTTTCGAACTCTGCTGGATCCATTATATACTGTAATTCCTTCATATCTTGCAGATAAATTTGTGCAGCCTTCGCATAGGGAAAATGTCCTGATGCGTGGAATAGTGGAATCATCAGCTCAATACTATGTAGATGTAAATTCCAATCCCCCATACGGTCGGCAGCAATGAAGTCTTTCAATATTGTTACCATTCGAAAATACGTAATCCATAGTTTTGATGTTTTATTTTTATTTTCAAGCTCAACTAACTTATCTTCAAAAATTCTACTCAGCATTTGAAATCCTTGGTTTTCTGTAATTTCATTGTAATTGAACATTTCAAAAAACATCGATATTTGTTCGTCATTCAATACATTTAAAAAATCCGCATTATTCTCCTTAAGATCTTCAAAAATTAATTGTGCTAAAGCTTGCTGCAATAAGGTATGAGCACGTACTGCTCTAGCATAGGCACGTCCTGACGTTATGTGATCAATCGTATTTTCTGGATAAATGGTAGAAAGAACTTCTTTTATCCCACTTCCAGCCATAATATAACCAATAATATATAACGTTGGGAAGATGTTTGTCTTTATCTATTTAAGTAAAATTTAACGTAGAACTAAAAAAAAAATTTTTCCAACTCAATATTATGCTCCAATACATTAATTTTTCATATTTTTTTGTTTAAACAATGAAAAAATTAATTGCACAATATAATATTGGTAGAAGTTACAATTTAGAGCATACAAAAGAAAATCCTGTTGGTTACATGGCAATTCATTCAGTCCCTACGAGATCCGAGGTCAAAACCTCTGGGCACTCCACTATATGTAAAACAGCCATAATGGCAATCATATGAATATGCATTCCTATATTTAATCTCTTCAGTCAAATCTGAACTACTTACATACACATATTGATGAGAAAATATTCTAATATCCATGGATGCATCCAGAAAGCCAAACGCGCATACACGCATATGTATATAAATATATGCAAACCTTCAACGAACGCAAAATGTATGAATACAAAAAACAACAACTGCGACCGTCTTCTTGTCCGTCAGTGAAAAGATGGGATATGTATACCCTATGAGCAAAAAGAACCGGGAAGGTGATGTTGACTGTTTCCTTCGATTGCCAAGGCATAGTCCACCATGAGTACCTTCCATCGGGCCAGACAGTCAATAGAGAATGTTATTTATTCGTTTTGAAACCTTAGAGAGATGCTGTGTGTTGCAAACCGCCGGAAATGTGAGCAAACAATTCTCAGATTTTGCATGGTGATAACGCGCCATCGCACTGATCAAAGAGAATACAAATCGGCCTGCCGGGAGTGTTTGGAGGACTGGGTTAAGCGTTGGCACATGTGTGTTCCTTCAGACGGGTCATATTTTGAAGGAGATAATATAAATTTTCCTTAAATTTAACTCTGTTTTGTTTAATTTAAACATTCCCGGTACTTTCTGATCATAAGATACATATATGCGGCTTTGCGGACAGCAATGTGTGATTCGCTGGAAGTCGCATTAACTCGCAACTGTCGCACAGTTAGAAGACATATTTACATACATATAAGGGTGCATACATACATACGGAGCCGCGGTCACTCGACATGACAAAAATTTAAGATTTATCAAATATTGGCAAATAATTCCACGCGAAATATTCCAATATTGACTATTTTCGAATGGTCGCGAAAATTGGCATATGGGCGGCTCGTTTTATGAATGAAATTGAAATATGAGCTCTAACTTATGAATGAACTTTTTGTTTTGTTCTAAATTGTTCAGCGCCGTCGCTGATAGAATCATGGCCGCTGCGACTGCGTCTACGAATGTATTTTGTTTTTGTAGTCGCTAGGCTTAGATTTTAGCTTTGGGCGACATGCGCATGTGAGGTATGTGTTTTTGTTGTGTTCTAGAACATTTTAGAATGTGCGGTGGCAAAGCGGCCATGGCGTTGCGCTTGCTGTTGCTTTTGCGTCTATCAAAGTACATATCGTGTTTTTGTAAGTACAATATTAGGAATATCGACTGGTGAAAGACAAAAGTACACGGGAGCAAGAAGGGAGCGCTGTGCTCGCGCATATACATATGCATGAATGTATGAACGTGCATGGATGTAGTAACATATGAATACAATTATTTTGTAGGAAGTTTAGAAGGCAAGTAGGTATATATGTATGTATGTATATATGCTAGGACATAAAGTCGGTATATATACATACATAGAGCAGAATTGTTTTTGCACTTGTTAGGAAGAAACTCGCTAGTGCGTATGTGTATTTGTCTTGTAAGAATGTGATGTGCTGTGACTTGTGTACATACATAAGTCAAGGTTATTTGGGCATACATGCATATGTACATATGTATGAAAGGAAGATGATGTTCTTGCGCTTGTGCATTATTGTTTTTCATATACAAATGTACATACCTACATATGTATGTAAATGCTGTCGAATACATAAACTATAAATTGACATACAATATAAAATAAGTGTTGATTTATCTTAAACCGTTTTTTTTTCTTAATGCAAATACCTCCTATTGACATGTCCATACATATTATGTATGTATGTATATTGTCATATACCATCATTTATGTACATATAGAGTATACGTTCATTTATAAATGTATGTAATGAAAAACTTCATGAATTACTTTCAGAACTTTATTAAAATTAATTCGCGTCGCGCGCATGCACAAAACCTTGGTTCACAACGCAGGCGCAGAAATAAACGCACTGCGTATTTATCCTCCCCATGTGACTCGGCATCAATTCTCGGCGCCAATTTTTTTTTTTTTTTTTAAATGTGTTTTTTTTAATGTAATCGTAAAAATTTTTTAATAAATTTTATGTATCCGCTTATCATTTCAAAAGTAACAAAATGGTAAAAAAATAAGCAGTCGAAGAAATAAATGCACCGCCTATTTTTCCTCGCCACATGTTAGACTCGAGTTCAATTCCCGGCGCAAACTTTTTTTTATACATTTTTTTTTTAATCGTTTATTTTTTGATGTAATTGAAAAAAAAAATTATATAATAAATTTTACGTATTCGCTTATTATTTCAAAAATACGAAAATAGTAAAAATTTAATTGGTTTAATGTCGAGGTGAGAAATGTGTTGTGTGTTGAGGTGAAAGATGTGTGGTGTTTCTAATTTTTGTGTGGGCAAAAGTCAGTGAGGTGTCTATAAACTCGGTGTGCTAAATGACCTTATTACAAATCTTTCAAATCTCAATTGTACTAAAAAAAGCTCACAGTAACATTTGCACCTTCTCATTGCATTAACATTCTCTGGTATTACTACCAGGAGTAGTTGAGTATTATCAGAGAATGTTAATGCAATGAGAAGGTGCAAATGTTACTGTAAGCTTTTTTTAGTACAATTGAGATCTGAAAGATTTGTAATAAGGTCATTTAGCACACCGAGTTTATAGACACCTCACTGACTTTTGCCCACACAAAAATTAGAAACACCACACATCTTTCACCTCAACACACAACACATTTCTCACCTCGACATTAAACCAATTAAATTTGTACTATTTTCGTATTTTTGAAATAATAAGCGAATACGTAAAATTTATTACATAATTTTTTTTTTCAATTACATTAAAAAACAAAAAAACGATTTTAAAAAATAAAATTAATAAAAAAAGGTTTGCACTGGGAATTGAACTCGAGTCTAACATGTGGCGAGGAAAAATAGGCGGTGCGTTTATTTCTTCGACTGCTTATTTTTTGACCATTTTGTTACTTTTGAAATGATAAGCGGATACATAAAATTTATTAAAAATTTGTTACGATTACATTAAAAAAAACACATTAAAAAAAAAAAAAAATTGGCGCCGAGAATTGATGCCGAGTCACGTGGGGAGGATAAATACAATAAACTAATTAAATTTTTACTATTTTCGTATTTTTTGAAATAATAAGCGAATACGTAAAATTTATTACATAATTTTTTTTTATTACATAAAAAAAAACGAATTTAAAAAAAAAATTAATAAAAAAAGGTTTGCACTGGGAATTGAAATCAAGTCTAACATGTGGCGAGGAAAAATAGGCGGTGCATTTATTTCTTCGACTGCTTATTTTTTTACCATTTTGTTACTTTTGAAATGATAAGCGGATACATAAAATTTATTAAAATTTTTTTACGATTACATTAAAAAAAACACATTTAAAAAAAAAACAAAATTGGCGCCGAGAATTGATGCCGAGTCACATGGGGAGGATAAATACGCAGTGCGTTTATTTCTGCGCCTGCGTTGTGAACCAAGGTTTTGTGCATGCGCGCGACGCGAATTAATTTTAATAAAGTTCTGAAAGTAATTCATGAAGTTTTTCATTACATACATTTATAAATGAACGTATACTCTATATGTACATAAATGATGGTATATGACAATATACATACATAATATGTATGTACATGTCAATAGGAGGTATTTGCATTAAGAAAAAAAAAAACGGTTTAAGATAAATCAACACTTATTTTATATTGTATGTCAATTTATAGTTTATGTATTCGACAGCATTTACATACATATGTAGGTATGTACATTTGTATATGAAAAACAATAATGCACAAGCGCAAGAACATCATCTTCCTTTCATACATATGTACATATGCATGTATGCCCAAATAACCTTGACTTATGTATGTACACAAGTCACAGCACATCACATTCTTACAAGACAAATACACATACGCACTAGCGAGTTTCTTCCTAACAAGTGCAAAAACAATTCTGCTCTATGTATGTATATATACCGACTTTATGTCCTAGCATATATACATACATACATATATACCTACTTGCCTTCTAAACTTCCTACAAAATAATTGTATTCATATGTTACTACATCCATGCACGTTCATACATTCATGCATATGTATATGCGCGAGCACAGCGCTCCCTTCTTGCTCCCGTGTACTTTTGTCTTTCACCAGTCGATATTCCTAATATTGTACTTACAAAAACACGATATGTACTTTGATAGACGCAAAAGCAACAGCAAGCGCAACGCCATGGCCGCTCTGTCACCGCACATTCTAAAATGTTCTAGAACACAACAAAAACACATACCTCACATGCGCATGTCGCCCAAAGCTAAAATCTAAGCCTAGCGACTACAAAAACAAAATACATTCGTAGACGCAATCGCAGCGGCCATGATTCTATCAGCGACGGCGCTGAACAATTTAGAACAAAACAAAAAGTTCATTCATAAGTTAGAGCTCATATTTCAATTTCATTCATAAAACGAGCCGCCCATATGCCAATTTTCGCGACCATTCGAAAATAGTCAATATTGGAATATTTCGCGTGGAATTATTTGCCAATATTTGATAAATCTTAAATTTTTGTCATGTCGAGTGACCGCGGCTCCGTATGTATGTATGCACCCTTATATGTATGTAAATATGTCTTCTAACTGTGCGACAGTCGCGAGTTAATGCGACTTCCAGCGAATCACACATTGCTGTCCGCAAAGCCGCATATATGTACCTTATGATCAGAAAGTACCGGGAATGTTTAAATTAAACAAAACAGAGTTAAATGTAAGGCAAATTTATATTATCTCCTTCAAAATATGACCCGTCTGAAGCAACACACATGTGCCAACGTTTAACCCACTCCTCCAAACACCCCCGGCGGGCCGATTTGTATTCTCTTTGAGCGCGTTATCATCATGCAAAATCTGAGAATTGTTTGCTCACATTTCCGGCGGTTTGCAACACACAGCATCTCTCTAAGGTTTCAAAACGAATAAATAATATTCTCTATTGACTGTCTGGCCCGATGGAAGGTACTCATGGTGGACTATGCCTTGACAATCGAAGAAAACAGTAAACATCACCTTCCCGGTTCTTTTTGCTCATAGGGTATACATATCCCATCTTTTCACTGACGGACAAGAAGACGGTCGCAGTTGTTGTTTTTTGTATTCATACATTTTGCGTTCGTTGAAGGTTTGCATATATTTATATACATATGCGTGTATGCGCGTTTGGCTTTCTGGATGCATCCATGGATATTAGAATATTTTCTCATCAATATGTGTATGTAAGTAGTTCAGATTTGACTGAAGAAATTAAATATAGGAATGCATATTCATATGATTGACTTTATGGCTGTTTTACATATAAATCAATTCAAATGAATAATGTTATATAGAAAATAAATTTCTAAATAACTGGTATTAGAAAAACCTGAATACACTATTTTAAATCAATTTCAATTAAACCAAATATAAAAAATGAAATAAAAATATCGAATAAAAAACTGTGCACAGGATTTGAACCTGAGTCAAACATGAGACTGCATACTGCAATATACTGCATATACGACACGTCTTTCACGATTGCGCTAATCTACAATTATTAATGAACTTTTCTAAATCACTAATTTATTCGATTCGCAGTTTTATATGTACATATTCTGCGTTAGTTGAAAGTTTGTATGCGTAATTATATGCATATGCATCTGTGTATGCGCGTTTGGCTTTCTGGACGGATATTAGAATGATATTTTCTCATCAATATAATTTGGATTTGATGAAATAGATTATAGACATATGTACATATTTTCTGTTTTGATTGATTTATATAAAAATCAGGTCATATCCAGTATGAACTATTTTATACCGAAAAGAAATTTCCATTTATAAAATACAAAAAACAGTATTTTAAAGAAATTTTAATTAAAATAAACTCAAAAATTTTAGCAAACTTTCCTGGTTTGAATTGTAAAAAAAAAAATGTGCAAGAAAAAAAATATGACTTCAGGACTTGAACCTGAATTAAATACGTGCAAAAACACAAAACGAATAACTCCGCCGACTTTAGCTTCTGCACCACAAACTAACTACCGCGCGGCCTTCTTAATCGCAAATTTATTCGCTTCGATTTCCTTAGTAGTGTGCCGAAAAATCTTATGAACGTCCTCAGTAGTATGGTAAACGCAGAAAATATCTGAATTCTTGGCCTAGCGTGGTAAGTAAATATAGAAACCCTCCACTCGCGTCACTCGCGTGGTAAATATCTGCAATTCCGACCTCTTCAGGAAAGTTAAATTTGAAATGACCTTATTATGAATCTATAAATTAGAACTCGAAAAAAGCTCTTTTAACATTTGCTCCTTCTCATTGCATTAACATTCTCTGATATAACTGAGTGTGCTTTTGAGCTTTAGCTGGCTAAGCAACAACACCTTCACTAGCTTTAACTTTAGAACGAGTAATCCGTTTGTTTTCATTTATACCAGGAACCGGCAAATTAGAAATATCATTTACCAGCTCAATTAATGCTATAAAGTTCCTTTTTAATTTGTCCAAATCCGAGATCGCATTTATAATTTTTTCCTAAAGCCCCTTATAGGACTTACAAGTAGTGCACATACTCGCACATTTTGAGCGATATACAAAAAAAAAATAATTTTAAAGCACAGAGTTCGTGCAGTAACGAGGATCGTTTCCGTTTTCCGTGCTGCCAGCTTAAGCCCGCATCCCAATGTTGTACTCTTGGTGGAGCATCGTTACATGTCTCCTGCAGATTATCTAATCTCTTACTACTAGCGCAATGTCATCGGCATAGCCCACCAACGTTGATTTGTCTGGCAAATGTATCCTTAGCACTCCATCGTACAAAGCATTCGACAGTATAGGTCTTACGACTTATCCTTGTGAAACGCCACGGGAAAATTTGGATATTTCTAGTCCGTCATCTGTATCGTACTGCAGAACTCTGTCAAAGTAGCTACTAATTGTGCGCTTCAGGTACCCAGGAACATGAAGTTTTGCAAAGGACTGCAGTATGTTAGGCAACCTCGTCCAGTTGAATGCATTTTTGACGTCTAGTGTGATAACTGCACAAAACTCTGTTGATCTAGCACGTCGAAAGCCATATTGTCTGTCAGACAGGAGACGGTTACATATAATGCGCTCAAACACCTTGCCTACTGTGTCGAGCATACAAGGGTCGGTCTGTCTGTTTCCCTGGTTTTACTAACAGGACTTGTCGTTGTAGTTTCCACCTACTGAAAAAGGTTCTTTCTTTCGTACATATTCGCAAACGTATTGCCTGTACTGCTGCCTTAAAGGCGATATTGGGTACGCCATCTGGTCCAGGAGCTTTTTCGTCTTTTATGCGACTTAGGGTGTTTAAAACTTCTCTCAGTGTAACTGGGGGCACTGAATCAATGGTAGTCCACATATTATGCTACCCGTTTATTTTTTCCTGTTGGGGAAAAGGCTTAATCACTATCTGTCCAAGCAATGAGTGGCGTGTGGGTTTCGTGGCACGTGGGCTTTTTATTTTTTGTATCACAGTTCTGTAGGCTAAGCCCCATGAATCACTGTCTGCGCTATCTCCCATTGTCTTAAAGTAGCGTTTTTTGCTGATGACGCGATCTGCGAAAGCAAGATCAATTATTGATCGCCCTTTGTCGCAGTCAAATGTGTAGACTTCCGGTGAGTTAAGCAGGACTAACTCCATTGCTGTCATTGTTTCTTCACCAACCCCTTGGGGTTATGCGCTGGCTACCCATAACCTTGAGCATTAAAAGCATTAAAATATCCTGCGAGGAGTATCGGACGTTTCCCTCTTAGCTCGAAAAGCAGTGCCTTCAGCATACCCCCGAATTCTTCAAAACACCATCAAGGTGGACCATAACTGCTAACATAATACAGGCCTACTAACTTTACCCATGTTTATCCCATGTGATACAGGGATATTTTGCTCTGCGGTGTTTTATTTCCTACAATCCAGATCGCCTCCAGTTTGTCGGGATCAGCCATCGAATTATATGTGTTGGTGTTCGAATTATATGGTCGAGTTCTGATGGGAGAGTCACATCAACCTTGTTTTCTTTAACAGTTTTCCAGATCAAATCGTGAGCGGTCCTACAGTGATTGATGTTTAGTTGTAGAACCTTCATGCTTTCATCTTCTGTGCCGCTTCCTGATGATGCGGACATTTCGGACTACCTGCTGCGTGTGCCCCTCGCATAGTACGCATTTTTAAACATTTTTACAGCCTGCTGCCCATCCTTACCACAGCGCTGCAAACCTTCGGCGGTCTGGTCCTTTACATAATACCGCGACATGGTCATACGTGCAGTATTTGAAACACCTTTTTAGTGATATAACTTCCGTTACTCGGGACCGCACCCACCCAACCTTGAGGGAGCCAAGAGCTAGGACTTTTTTGGCGTCCTCAGCACAAAGTCCTATATATGCTGCCTCCAAATGTAGTACGAAAACTTTTTTATCGTCGTTTTATCCGGCTTACGCACTTTTGTCTGCTCAACACTCGAATCCAGTAGTTCCTCATTTTTGTTATGGCCAGCAATTAGACCCTTACACTGCAACGTAACGATATAAGTCTTTAGATTAACCTGTGCGACATCTTCAAAAGCCTAATCCTTTTTAGTTCTATGAGGAGCCTACCGTTTTGTGTTGGTCGCATTGTTCTGACCCTTTCACTGAGATCCTTTAAGTCGTTACTGGACTTCACTGCTCGCAGCATATCCGCATAGGTCGTCTTCTGCCCTTTTCTGTATTACTATTGCGTCAGATCTAGGTCGCAGGACAATGGCGGTTTTCTTTGATTTTTTCCGCTAAACCTTATGCCATTTTTCCGTATTTTCGGAGAAAACCATTTTCTCCGGTGTTTTTAACCATCTTTTCTTTGGGGCTGCTCCTTGAGTTGCTGCCTTTGCACTGATTTTAGCTCTCATCTCATCGTCAGAGTAGCACTTTTCCCTTCCA